>NW_022987673.1:5000-177883 GCF_902827165.1 Trematomus bernacchii | reverse complement strand
TTCTAGTTTAATGACATTTTGTGTACACACACATACTGATGCATGTGGACACATTCAGTGATGTTCCTGTAATCATCAGGTGTTTCAGATCTTTCAACAAACCCTCCTCCAGGTCAGATTCCAGCTGGATGAACACCTGTCAGTCAGAACACAGGCCAGTGAAGGCTTGTTGTAGTAACTTGTCCCCTGTGTGTCTACAGCTTCAGGTGTCCTGGTCCAGGTGAGTTCCAGTGTGCATCGACTGGCCTGGTGTTCGTCATGGCTCAGGAGGCGGAGCTTCTGTACAGGACGGTCCCTTGGGAAGAGAGCCTCCTCCAATCAGCTGGCAAGCAGGCAGCAGGGCCGCTGTTCGACGTGAAGAGTTCTGATGAAGCTGCTGTCTGCCAGCTCCACCTGCTACACAGTGAGACAGAGGATGGTAAGGACATCTAGTGTTAACAAATATACACTTGTATAAGGTTTCTGTGGCACCTTTTAATATCCACTACCGCTCAAAGGTTATGAAGCAGCTTTATTAAACTAGTTTAACAAAGATAACAACTGTATAATTCAGACACCAAACAGTCTCTTCACTGTAATATGAAAGACATTTAAACTGTGATTGGTCAGTCCACAGCATGCTCAGCTGCTAACAGTGCTAACTCAACGCTAACTCTCTGTTACTGTTGTGATGCTAAGCTAGCAGTTTGATTAATTCTTACTTTGTTATCCATCTGTTGCTCTTTCTGCTCTTTACATTGTCAGTCTGGCTGAAGCATGAACAAAACAAAACAACAGACAACAACATTTATAAGTTAGACTTTCTACGCCCTGAAAGCTTTAGAGCAGGGGTTCCCAACCCCCGGTCCGCGGAGGTGTTACTGCCGGGCCGCGAAATAGCTGTGAGTTTATCGTAATATTTGCAGAATTATAAATATATAAAAATATTTTATTATCATAATATTTTTTTCAAAAAGTGTTTAATTTTCGCACCTTTGCCACCAGTCATATTATTTCATTCAGTAGCTAGTTAATCTTTCACCAGAAAACCGTTGAAAATGGCTTTTTATGATGTTCCGAGGGATTCGGCGGCTCAGCCTAGTGCTGCGTTCACACCGGACGCGATGCGAATATTCGCTTTGCTCTAATCGCTCCTATCGCATCGCTCTAAACGCGGGAGTTTCACCGCGGCTGTCAGCTGTGTTTACTCGCATCATTCAAACAAGACGCGCTGGCTCGGGAGCTACAACTACAACAAAATGAACATATTTTACTGTGATTAAATTGTAATACACGTTTCAAAATGATGCCGAAGTAACAACATACTGATACCGGTTAGTAAAAACCATGAATTAATGCTTTGACAAGTCTGACAGACGGCAGGCGAAAAACCTTTTAAAATGCTTGTTTTCTGAATGAAGATCGGGTCGACCAGGCTAAGCTAACGTTGTATATGCTCATTCCACACTCATAACAACGGCCTACAGACATAAATAAACCAGCGACTGTATTCGCCATGACACAGACAGTCTGTGGTTTGTACTTGTTTCTGAACAGATATGAGGAGCTGTGAGCTCTGTGTGCTAACTGCTAATAGCTAACGGCTGATGTTGTGTGGTTGAACGTCAGTGACGGCAGGCTGAGATCCTCACCGCTGATTGGCTACCGCGTCACGTGAATTTGACGCTCGAGTTGAAAAAATGGAACTCTCGCGTTTAACGCGGCACCGTTCAATCGCGTGATTCGCGCCGCGTCCACGGCTTCATGCTCGCCGTCGGATCGAATTCGTGTCTGTCCGCGTCTGTCCGCGTCTGTCCGCGTCTCTGCATTGACTTTACATGTAATCGCGCCGCCCCCAAACATCGCATCGCGTCCGGTGTGAACGCAGCATAAGGTCTCAGCCTCGCACGAGAATGTTACCGGTGCGCCAAGTAGGAAGAGGAGCGCACAGGAGACAACCGTTTGATTGCAGACTGTTATGTTTATGTGGGGAAATGGTGGTGCATACATTATTTGAGATATATTTCAAACTCGGACTTCATTTTAAGGACATGTCAGCCAGGGGTGTAAAGCTTTTTAAGCACCGGATTGGCAAAACAGGAGAGTAAACCAGTCTGCCTTGATCTATGAATTAATGTCCAGGACTCTCACGGTATCTGCTGCCCGCAGCTGTTTTATAGAAGGAAACCCTCCTTCACTTCATGAAATGGCTGCAGCATCAGGAGGCAGCGGGACGTATACTCCGCCTCTGAGAAGTGCAGCACCAACGGGTAAAGAGCTGTGCCTTTTTACGCACCGCATTCGCTGTGTTTAACTTCAGAACAGCTTAAAAGAGTGACTGCAGGCTGCTACGTGTTAACCACACACACCTCTACACACACACACACACCTCTACACACATCTCTACACACATCGAACTGCCCGATTACTCCCCCTTGTATTAGTTTTATGAAGGAGATGTCCAGTCAGTCACCAAGGCGCATGATGTGTTTGTGTATGTGCTCTGCTCAGCTCAGCTCTGTGTGTTCGGTGTGTTTGTGTCTGTCCGACACCGGCATTTGTTTTCAAATATTTATGAACAGTAATTTACACACATATGGCTAACTCCATCTATGCGGCTGTTCCCAAAATAAATTAGTTTAATCTTAATCTCGATGTAGTGCTAAATGCTGTCGGGAGTGCACCGGAACGAACGACACTATCATAATATCTTCTGAAAACAAATGCCACACACACACACACACACACACACACACACACACACACACACACACACACACACACACACACACACACACACCTCCTTCATAATGCGCCTTCTCCTCGTTTTCCCAGCATTCACCGGATTATCCGTAAATCATACAAACAAAACCAAAACGTTGATTTATCTGTTTTCCCGTTTTGGTTTAAAAACTGAATAACGTCGGTTTTTTGGTTTTCCGAAAAACCAAAAAACAACACCGGTTCTTTTTTAAAATTTGTTAATATGTTTTGGATGCATATTGTTCTAGTATTTGTTCAGGCTGTTACATACAATTAGCCTCTGTTGCTACCTGCTGGTGGTGAGTAAAAAAAAAATGGTGATTTTTTTTTAATGTATCTGCCGGTCCTTGGCACAATAAAGGTTGGGAACCCCTGCTTTAGAAAACTCTTCACACATCTAGAGAATCACTCAGACATGAGATCGGACACAGTCAAGCTGTTCTGACAAACAATTCAGCATTCTTATAAATACAAAAATAATTAATAAAGTTTATGCATTAGAGTAAATGCTCCCATCCAGAAAGATCACAGGGGGTGGAACAATAATGAAACATTAGAATAAAAGGTGGAGGATATAAACTGGTACATCCTAGTGAGGCTCCAAAGTGAATGACATTAGATGAACATTAGCTCTGAACTAAAGTGGTGTGACATTGAATATGATGAAGCTGTTTCAGCAGCAATGCAACAGATGACCAGCTCTTTGCTCCACAGCGCTGCTCCTGGACGGCCTGTTGTCTGTCGTCCACATCACGGATGAAGGCCTGAGCATCTTGGAGCCGCTGGAGGTCACACCCACTCACGTGGTGGTGAAGGTGCCTCACCTCTCTTTCTTTGGCCTGGTCTGGGACATCCTTAAAAGGTTTCTGCTTCTGCGGATAAAGGGCCAAGTTCTGGTGTTCCTACGACCCCCGGGCAGAGAGGAACAAATACTGGATGTACATCTGCTGCAGAACAACGTCTCTGAGGAGGAGGTAAAGCTCACCATAAAACCACAGCTGTTTCCACACACACTGCTCCTCTTTTCAAACTTTATTGGTTGTGAGAAGAATCAGATCTATCTGAACTGAATATTCTTTAGCATATATTGCTTGAGCAGGTTTAATAATTCATTCTTAATTATTTACTTGGAGTGCCAAACTCTACTTTGGTTATCAAACTCGAAGTTTACCTTAAAGGTGGGGTAGGTAAGTTTGAGAAACCGGCTCGAGATACACTTTTTCAAGGTTCAAGGTTCTTTATTGTCAATCTGACATAGCTACAGAGTAATTATGTAGTTGAAAATCTTATGTCACAGGCTTCTCCAACAATGCAACATAATAACATAACAATAAGAGCAAGAGCAATACAAAAAGAAAAATAGTTATAAAATAAAGTGATGATGTGGAATAATGCAGTACGAGTCTATATACAAGTTATTGGAATGATATATATATATATATATTAGGTATTAGATACATAATACTGAGTAGCAGATGAATGTTTTGAAGTTGTTTCAACAGTTCAATTGTTTAACAGTCTCACTGCCCGCGGGAAGAAACTGTCTCCGAATCTTCTTGTCCTTGCCAGGATGCTGCGGTAATGTCTGCCAGACGGCAACAGAAAGAACAGTTTGTGGCTGGGGTGATGGGGGTCTTTGATAATCCGTAGTGATTTCTTCCTGAGCCGCTGGGAGTAAAGGTCCTCCATGGATGGCAGCTCCGTCCTGGTGATGTGCTGTGCAGTTTTCACCACCCTCTGTAAAGCCTTACGATCGAGGTCGGTGCAGCTGCCGTACCAGGCCGTCATGCTGCCAGTCAGGATACTCTCTATCGTGCACCTGTAGAAGTTGCAGAGTATCCTGGAATCCATTTTGAACCTCCTCAACCTGCGGAGGAAGAAGAGCCGCTGTCGAGCTTTCTTGGTGATGGTGGTGGTGTGAAGAGACCATGTCAGGTCCTCAGTGATGTGGACCCCAAGGAACCTGAAGCTTTTGACTCTCTCCACCGTAGTCCCATTGATGGCGATGGGGGCGTGTCCCTCTCCCTGCTGCTTGCTGTAATCCACAATCAGCTCCTTTGTTTTGCTGATGTTGAGATGGAGGTTGTTATCCTGGCACCAAGATGTCAGGTTTTCGACCTCCTCTCTGTACGCCGTCTCGTCATCGTCTGTGATCTGGCCGATGACGGTCGTGTCGTCAGCAAACTTCACGATGGTGTTGGAGCTGTGTGTGGCCACGCAGTCGTGGGTGAACAGGGAGAAGAGGAGAGGGCTGAGCACGCAGCCTTGAGGGGCACCGGTGTTGAGGATCAGGGTGGAGGATGTGATGTTTCCCACCCGCACTGCCTGGGGTCTGCCCGTCAAGAAGTTCAGAATCCAGTCACAGAGGGCGCTGTTGAGCCCGAGGTCTCTGAGCTTGATGGCCAGCTTGGAGGGCACAATGGTATTGAATGCTGAACTGTAGTCAATGAACAGCATTCTCACATATGTGTTCCTGTTCTTCGGGTCCAGGTGTGAGAGGGCAGTGTGGAGGGTGAGGGCTATGGCGTCGTCTGTGGACCTGTTTGCTCTGTAGGCAAACTGCAGGGGGTCCAGAGATTCAGGGAGGGAGGAGGTGATGAATGATTTGACTAACCGCTCAAAGCACTTCATTATGGTGGAGGTGAGTGCTACTGGGCGGTAGTCGTTGGGGCAGGTGATTATTGTCTTTTTGGGGACAGGAACGATAGTGGAATGTTTGAAGCATGTGGGGACTACGGAGTGCAACAGGGACCTATTGAAGATGTCTGTGAACACCTCTGCCAGCTGAACTGCACACACCCTGAGAACACGGCCAGGGATGCCATCAGGTCCAGGAGCCTTGTGTGGGTTAACCCTTTTAAAGGATTTACACACATCTGCCCTATTTAAAACAAAAGGGCAGGGTAGCTCCTGGTCCCTCTGTACCTCCACAGCCCGGCTGCTCTCAAAGCGTGCAAAAAAAACTGTTTAGCTCATCTGGGAGAGATGCGCACGCAGACACTCCCGCAGCACCCCCCCGCTGCTCCTTTGTAGTCAGTCATTGTCCTTTAGTCCCGCCCACGTATTCCTTTGTACTGTCTCTTTGCATTGTTAATTGCTCTCCGGAGATCATACCTAGACTTCCTGTACTCCTCCAAATCTCCAGCTCTGTGCGCGATAGTGCGCGCTTTCAGCTTGCCACGCACCTCGCAGTTTATCCAGGGCTTTTGATTTGGGAATGTCCGTACAGAAACCTTCGGTACCACGTCATCGATGCATTTCCCAATGTAGCAGATGACAGTGTCCGTATGTGTGTTGATGTTATTGTCCTCAAACACACTCCAATCCGTAGATGCAAAGCAATCCTGCAGTGCTGCATCTGACTCCTCGCTCCATTGCTGTACTGTCCTTGTTATCGGTCTGTCCCTTTTAAGTTTCTGCTTGTAAGCAGGCAGCAGCAGCAGTGAGATATGGTCTGATTTGCCGAAGGGAGGGCGAGGGAGAGCCTTGTATCCATTTCGGAAAGGGGAATAAATATGGTCCAGTATGTTTCCCCCGCGCGTCGGGCAGCTGATGTGTTGGTAATATTTTGGCAAAACCTTCTTCATGTTGGCGGTGTTGAAATCTCAGGCCACAACGAACGCCGCATCTGGCCGTGAAGTCTCGGTTTTGTCAATAATCCCAAACAGCTGATCGAGTGCCGTGTTGTTGTCGGCGAGTGGCTGCGGGGGGATATACACTGCTGTTATCACAACAGATGTGAATTCCCTCGGCAGATGAAAGGCCCGGCATGAGATCATGAGGTGCTCTAGATGAGCGGAACAGTCCGACGAAATAATCTTCACATCTGAGCACCAGTTATTATTAGTCATTACACACACACCGCCTCCCTTACTTTTCCCCGAGTTAGCAGTCCGGTCCTGACGAAAAATAGAGAATCCATCAGGAACAATGGCGGAGTCCAGGATAGCGGGGTTGAGCCAAGTCTCAGTGAGAATTAACACGTTACAGTTCTTAATGTCCCATTGAAAAACAATCCGGCTTCTGAGTTCATCTAGCTTATTTTCAATGGATTGAACATTAGCCAGAAGAATACTCGGAAGAGGGGGTCGATTCTCTCGTTTCCTCAGTCTGACCAGCAGCCCGGCCCGGCATCCACGCTTTGTCTTCTTCTTGCGTCTCTCAGGTAGAACAGCAACAGGTAGCCATGGTGAATCTCCATTGTCTGTCGGAGGGTTGTTATTGTCCACGAAGTTTCGCAGCTAAAGAAGTTCCTCTCTGCTATATTGTATGGCAGAGTAGGTGCGGTCGGCTAGCATGTTGCAAACCATGCCAAAAGTAAAACGGCAAAAGTAAAATAAATATGTACAAAATACGAAAATGGGCAAAGTTGGAGAGGAGCACAAAGACGATGCGGCCATCTTCACCGGCGCATCATGTTCTCATGTTCTTATGTTCTTATGTTTGTTATATTCCATGGAATGCTCTTAACATCCAGATAGCAATGAATATCTTAAGTGCTTTGACAAAAAATCCATAAATAAATATCATCTGTGGAAGCCGTAGTACTGTAAAAAGCACGACCAATCATCTGAGCCGGCCCGGCTAAAATAACTGGATGGCCTACCTGCCTGTCAGCCTTCCATCTGTGCACAAACTTAACTCGTGCCCTCATTGGTCATGTGCGCGTTCGTGTGTGATGGAGGAGGGGCTCTGTAAGGAAGTGGCAGATTTTCTCCGGTTGTGTATTTTCAAATTCCTGCGATCTCGAGCCAGTTTCTCAAACTTACCTACCCTACCTTTAAGTGACAGATGTTGGCATTTAAAAAAAACAGGCGTTTGATCAGCATTGCCCATCTGATCCAGGGGGTATGAGTGCTTCTTCCTCAGCTTGATCACATGTCGCTGATAGGTCAGGAGCTTCTCTCTGAAGTCTGAGGGCAGGTGCTGGGCAAGGCTTGTCCTGCAGGCCGTTACGTGACATCAGTGTTGTGGCAGATCAGCACTCACAACAGGAAAGAATGAAACAGAGAGGAATCAATAAAACACAAACACAGATATAGTTGATCAATTATTATTTCGTTGTACAACAATCAATAATAATGAGGAAACATTACCTTACACACAAGCAGTCAAAGAGGTAATGCTCCAACAGTAGAAGTTTACATAGGGATATATAGGTTTCTAAATAACCGCACACTCATTTTCCCTAACCATGTTTAGCGCACCCGCATAAAAACAACATACACGAACATTGTCAGGTCTCCTAAACTTGGATATGTTCCAGATGTCAAAGGGTCATTATCTCATGACGTCTTTAGGTGTAATTCATACTTAGTTAGGATATGAACTTCCCAATTAACAAAGCATACATAAGTTTGCACATGAACGCACACACAATTTTCCTTACATTAGCCAACACACCAACAGCCTTATCGTTTCTTAGCTAATGCATGCTGGATATGAACCACTAACTAACAAGACTTAACTGTATTATATCTGTGGAAGACCTCCCTTGGACTTCCTCTGACCTTGGAGTCAGCTCACTTAACGTGGGTACATCTTGTAATAATTGCGGAAGAGTCGATGAGCCTCTCTAAATCTGGAAACTGTAATTCAATAACATACCTAGTTATATGAGAAAGTCCAAGACTGATATAACATTTCCTCCTTTTATTAATTTAAGTTTCCAGATCATCCCAAAAAGACTCAGATAACCTATTGAGTTCCACCCTTGAAAGCCCAAAATTACTTTCTGAAAAATACTTATCAATGGGTAATTATTTTACTCAAGGCAGAAGTCACAGGTCACGTGTACTGTACCTACTCACAAATATCCAAAAAAACACCTTTTTGATTATAACACAAAAGTGGAAGAAAAGACCATTGCGCTAATCTACTTTACTTAAATGGGACATCGTTCAGGAATATATATAAAAAACCTCTCTATAATTAAGAGGAGAAAATGTACTTGTCCATTCGAGTTTAACAAACATGCATACATAGCCTAATAACAAAGTAACATACAATTAATACTTGATTATACATAATAAGAAGAAATAAAAACACACATATGTTAGTGATAACATGTTTCAACACACTTCTTATCACTTATTGTGACAAATATAATGAAATCCTAACCTAACATAATCATAAATGTTATCACTTCATATATTGTTTTTCATGGCGCTACGATCAGATAAGCTTATCATCCAGGTCGTTTTGTAAATCCTGAAAACAGTTCTTTTCATCCATGTCTTTACATTCCTCATAAAACATTGCAGGAACTTGTACATCAGATTGAATAGCTACAGCAGTCGAAGAGGTAGTAACACATCTATTAATCATTGCCTTGCATTGAGTAAGCCAGATCTTTTACCTAGATCAGATCTAAAATAGTCCAAAGCTGTAATAACATCAGTTAAATTATCTGTATTATCTGGAATCAACGTCATACAAGAACCATCAGTCAAATTTAAAGTTACACACATTCCCCCTGTTTTTGCCAACAAATAGTCTAAGGCTAATTGGTGTTTCAACAAAGTTAACTTGTAGGACTTTAAAGTGTCCTTGATGAGAGAGAAACCTTTTGTTGTTGCATTTGCAAAAACCCCACATAGTATAAGATAGACTGTCGACATGGAGAGATAAGATGAGTCTTCCTAATTGTGGGTAGAAGAAATTAAGTACTTTCTCATACCAGGGAACCTTATGACCAAATGAACCTGCCGAGAACGCAAAGAGTGACCTCTTTGCTCTGATATGAGTATCAGTCAATTCCAATGTGTCAGGTGATGATATGTTTAGTACTGAATCCGACATATGAATTATATTAACCGGCAGTGTCAAATGAGCATAATAACAGCATCCTGACCAATATCTAGGCCAGGGGCGGGGAACCTCCGGCCTCCGGGCCGTATACGGACCGCGAGACCATTTGGTACGGCCCTCAAGGTCATTTATAAACACACGCATAAAATAAAAAAAATTTAAGAAATCTATACCGGGCCGGGACTCCATAAGGAGCCGTACACATGCCGCAGTTTGTGCGTGGCTGTGTCTTTAGTTGTAAGCCCAGTGGAGATCTGTTCATCTGTCATACTGATCATACAGTCAATAACTTTGTTGTTATTAGCATCTGGTTAGCTAGCTATGCTAACGAATATAATAAGCTTCTCCAACCAGTGAGGTAAAGGCACATCTTTATATGATCATTATAGTTATCAAAAAATAAGAGAATAAAGTAAACAGGTATAAAATACTATATGACAGTAAAAAAAAGTTGTTATTAATAAACAAGAATACAGTTTGAAAGGGGAGTGATTTGTAAAATATCCATAAAGAAAAAAAAATCTGCTTCCAGTTCTGTTTCATATGGGTGTTGAGATATGTATCCATAGATCTCTTCATGTTGCTCTCAAAGTGCACCAGATTGATGCTTTTAACTTCAACATTTAAAAACAAATCTTCCCGAGGGAGCATGTCCCCGGACCCCCTAGGGGAGGTTAGGTCCCCCCCTCTTAAATCATGTCCACATGGACAGGAAACTAAATACATTTGCACACATCTTGTGTCCATATCTTTCTGTTGTGGTGGTCATGCCACACCGTGCACGTGCACGTGCATGTGTGAGTCATGGTAAGATATCTGGATTAAGAGGTTGCTTTTTCTTTGCACAGCATGAAAGAAAGGAGAAATGAATGGGCTGTGATTTTAGTTTTTTTAAGCAGACGTTGAGTTCAATAATTTGTACGGCCCTCGGAGGATGTTGTAAAAATTGAAATGGCCCTTGAAAGGAAAAAGGTTCCCCACCCGTGCTCTAGGCAAATAATAATAATAATTTGTCCCTCCACACATAAAAACAAGATCCTCCACAATACTTGTAGCCATACATCCTAAACCCAGTCCCTCATCGTCAACAATGTCTATAGCACGTCCTTTTCCTTGAAATGTATGTTTACTAGGATAATGGCCTACATATACTGTACAATCAGCAACTCCCATGAATACAGTGTCCATTTTTTGTCCTCCTTTTTGATATGGAGGTACTCCATCTTGACAGCAAATACAATGGGACGGCTTCTCTGTCACTCGTACTTGACCAACAGGCTCCGGTTTAACCTTAAGGTCAGTTAATCTGTGAAGCCGGATAAGAGGACCATATTTATTAGGACCACATCCAGCATCAAGGGGTTTTCCTACGTGCTGTGATGCAACTCGTTCCTCATATTTGCAAAGAACAGGATGCAATTCATTTCTCCTAAGAGGCCTTGCTACTGGACTCATACAAGTACCCATGCTATTACAAGGTGGTATGGCCACTGCCGTCATACCATATTTACCTGGAAAGGTGTTTTACCATATAAGACATCATCTCATACCAAACATTGTCTTTCAAACTTATGGGTAGCAGGTAGTCGTCATTTTCTTCTTCCAGGCCTTCACGGTTGATGATTGGCTCAATCAACACAGCTCTCTTAGTTCTTTCTGAAAGTTTTGTCTGTCAGTTGTGTCTTTCCAGTCCTGACCCCTTAGGGTCTGCTGGCAATTGCTCCTGGGCAATGCTGGAATTTGACATACCTCAAGTAAGTGCTAGCATCCATACTAGCATGGTCATCATGGCGAACCTATGGTCAGCCATCCCTGTCTCAAGGTATCGGTGCTTTCTTGCAATGGGACGCGTGTACCCAAGTGGTTCTCTCCTTCACTTTTACCGCAGTCGGTGTAGTAAGCAGAACCTGAAATGGGCCTCTCCAGCGTGGAGAATGCCAGTGACGTCTCCTCAAGTCCTTCACCAGAATCCAGTCAGCTGGATGGTAGGGGTGATTTATCTTTCCGTCTTCCAAGGGTGTAGGGAGAGCTGCTTTGACCTGAATGGAGATAGAACTCAAAATCTTGGTTAGCTTCCTACAGTAGGCCACTATGGCCTCATCCACAAGTATCTGATCAGTACTCCTAACTCTGTACAGATCTTGACCCATAGGCATAGTTCTACCTGTCAAAACCTCATGTGGAGATAAACCTATGGTAGAGTGGTACCTTCCCCTCATATACATTAACACCAGGGGAAGACAGGAAACCCAATCCATTTGTGTCTCAGCTATCATCTTTGTCAGTTTGTTCTTTAACACCCCATTAGCTCTTTCAACAGCACCCCCACTCTCTGGATGGTAAGCACAATGCCGTTTTAAATCAATGCCTGTCTTTTCTGCCAACAATGATATTGTGTTGTTTACAAAATGAGGGCCATTGTCTGGTGATAATTTTGTAGGGATTCTCCACCTAGGAATGAAATCCAGTAGTAAATGTTTAGAAGTTGATATTGCATCTGCATGTTTACAAGGAAAAGCTTCCACCCACTTAGAGATCCTATCTACTACAACTAGACAATACTTATATCCTCTAGCTGGAGATAACTCAATGAAATCCATCATTAGATGTTAAAAGGCCCACTTGGCACTGGAAATGCAGCCTGTGTTATGTGTTGTGACTTACCCACATTGTTTTGAGCACACACCAGACATCTCCTGCAAAAGTTTTCAGCTGTAGTGCTGAAACCAATTGAGTCCCAACTCTGGGCAATGAATTTAATCGTACCTGTCTTGGAGACATGATCTAAACCATGAGAGAGCTTGGCCATGTAGGGAAAAAGTTGTTTAGGCAAACAAGGTTTGTCATTTGGACTTTTCCATACTCCTTCTGAATCATACTTACCTTGTTTCCTCCATGACGTTTTTTCCGCAGCACTAGCCATTTATTGAATGTCTTTCAGGGACATATGGGGATCGAAAACTGTCTGGGACTCAGCAGAGCCAAGAGGCATCTGAAGTGAATAAGTCTCACATGAAACAGCGGCAGACTTTGCTGCAAAATCAGCAAAATAATTTCCTCTAGAAACATCATCGGTAACCCGAACATGGGCTTGACACTTACATACAGCCACCTGAGATGGGAGCAAAATGGCATCAAGAAGATTATTGACAAGAAGGTGATGCTGTTTAGGTGTGCCTTGTGATGTAAGAAAACCCCTGTTTTTCCACAGAGTCCCATAGTCATGCACAACACCAGAAGGATATCTGCTGTCAGTAGGGATGGGTATCGTTAAGGTTTTAACGGTACTACTACTTTTATCATAAAAGTCCCATGAAATAAATAAATGTGTATTTAAATGTACATGTATACATATTTATTGCCTTATTTATTTCAGAATTTATTTCATCGGCATATTTATATATATATGTATTTATTTAATTATTTATGTATTTATTTATTTATTTATTTAATTTTGGCTTAAATGGTATTCCATAAAGATATGGTCATTTGTTCTGGGAATGTCATTTTCGAGCCTGAGACCTGAAAAACAGGCTCAGTGCTTAACAGGTTAATAATTCAGCCCCGGGGCCCATTTAATACCGGGGCTCGGTACCCATCCCTAGCTGTCAGTGTAGATGGTGACTTGTTTTCCTTCTGAAAGAATACACGCTCGTGTTAAAGCAAAAAGTTCAGCAGCCTGAGCAGATAGGTGAGAAGGAAGTCTCGCAGACTCCACTACATCATGATCACTTACAACTGCATAGCCAACAGCTCCACCACCATCAACCCTACTAGCTGATCCATCAACATAATAAATAAGATCAGAGTTAGAGAGCGGTATAGTAGCAAGATCTTGTCTCTGAGTTACTGCTTCAGTAATTGCTGCCAGACAGTCATGAGGTTCACCATCTTCCTCCGTGGGAAGGAGAGTAGCTGGGTTTGACACATCACATCTTCTCAATGTGACATGTGGCAAGTTCAAGATGTTGTAATAGTGAAGAGTAGAAGCCGGAGTGAAATGGGCCATTTTGGCTTGTCGAAGAATGGCAGCTACAGCATGTGGAACAAAAACATTAAAGGCGCATTTCCACTGCAGGGCCTCGCACAGCTTAGTACGGTATAGTTAGGCCTTGGTAGGCCAGGCTCACTTTATGCTGCGTTCCCATTACAGTTTCGTAGCTGGGGCAGTAACTATAGTAACGCAGTGTAGGTGGAGCCGTGACGTCATCTTCAATGAGAAACACAAAACCAACATCAGCTGTTAGCTGTTAGCACTCAGAGCTCACAGCTCCTCATATCTGTTCAGAAACTAGACAAAAGTTAAACAAGTACAAACCACAGACTGCCTGTGTCATGGTGAATACAGTCGCTGCTTTATTTATGTCTGTATAGGCCGTTGTTGTGAGTGTGGACGGTCGGAGCATATACAACGTTAGCTTAGCCGATCTCCATTTAGAAAACAAGGATTTTAAAAGGTGTTTCGCCTGCCGTCTGTCTGCAGACTTGTCAAAGCATTAATTCATGGTTTTTACTAACCGGTATCAGTATGTTGTTACTTCGGCATCATTTTGAAACGTGTATTACAATTAAATCACGGTCAAATATGTTCATTTGGTAACACTTTACAATAAGGTACACAAAATGTGCTTAGTTACTGAGCAATGAATATGGAACGACTAGATAGTTAATGGTTAGTTAATGAGAAGTGACTGCGATTGAAGAACTGATGGTTAGTTACTGGTTAACAGACTGGGGGGTACTGTATTAATGAATGATTCGTTAATGAGAAGTTCCTGAGTGACTGCGATTGAAGAACTGATGCTTAGTTACTGGTAAACAGACTGGGGGGGTACTGTATTAATGAATCATTCAAGGTGGGGTAGGTCATTTTGGAGAAACCAGCTCGAGTGCGCTAGAATTTGAAAATACACAGCCGGAAAAAATCTGCCACTTCCTTACAGAGCCCCTCCTCCAACACACACGAACGCGCACATGACCAATGAGGGCACGAGATAAGTGTGTGCACAGATGGAAGGCTGACAGGCAGGTAGGCCATCCAGTTATTTTAGCCGGGCCGGCTAAAATGATTGGTCGTGCTTTTTACAGTACTACGGCTTCCACAGATGGATTTTTTGTCAAAGCACTTAAGATATTCATTGCTATCGGGATGTTAAGAGCATTCCATGGAATATAACAAAAAGTGTATCTCGAGCCGGTTTTTCAAACTTACCTACCATACCTTTAATGGTTAGTTAATGAGGAGTTCCTGGGTGACTTTGATTGAAGCAATGGTCCGCTGCAGCAGGGCACTTTTAAACCTGACATCTTCGGCTGGCTTGGGTCCCACACTGGATCGACTGGTGGAGGTGGATCCGACTCACGTGTTACTGCTTAAGTCATCATTACTTACCTTACCATTACTTAGGCAGTTTGGGTACGGTACACTCGAGTAACGCATACAAAAATAGTAGTTACCCATTACCTAATGATTACCTTACCGTTCCTTAACCTCTTAAGCACGGCGGTCCTTGGACCCCTCCCACAGTTTTTTTTTCGAGATAATGTCTCAGGGCTTCTTACCATTTATGAAACTATTAATGTGTAGCACCAGATTAACGGGAAGAATCTCAGCTAACTGAAGATATGAACCAGTTTTTACCAAAACAAAACACAAGTCTCATAAGAAGCGTCTAAATGACCCCTGAGCGAAAAAATTCTAACGCACTGCCGCACACAATTCAAGATAAAAATACCCTTATTACTTATCGTAGCTGCACATACAATATAGCCGATTAAAGCTGAGACTCCACTGATTATTTAGGTATAGTATCATCACTGAGCGATCCGAACTTGCGACAGGGGAAGCAAACACAGACATCACAACACGTACCTTTACGGAGCTTTTACGGCAGATCGTCTCACCGTAGCTGTCAATTAGGTCAAAAGACGTGTTCAATGGCATTAAAACGAAAAACAGAAATGCTACAACTGTTGATCCATAGGGTGCCTTTGAAAAAATTATTTATAATCCATAATTCCATTTTTTATGTAAAAATCGGAGCGGAAAAGTTAGCTGCTAATGGTAGCCACCAGAGTGTATGCAGCTTCCGGTTTTGGTAACGCGTCACTCTCACTCCTTATTTGTTAACGTTTTGGTGTGTATATAACTTTCCCTCGATTCCATTGGCTCTAGCGGTTATAAAGAGATTTCATTCATCAAAATCGAGCAAGGGGGGGCCAGAGATAGGTCAAATCCACCCAAATGACCCCAGAAGTGGGTTTTTTTTGGCTAAATCTCTCTAAAAAGGTCAAATTTCACTTGTTTTGCATCAATCTTGATACAGGGTACTTATTATATGTTGTACTTTTGATTCCTAAAGCTTTTAGTCTACTAACCCATCATCCAAGGGTAGTTTTCACTATAAGTAAAAAATAATTTTTGGACGGACACTATAATTTACAGTTTTTTACTATGTAAAATCTGAATTTTCTTTAAAATAAAAAACATCTATATTGATTCTGACTTTTCTAAATCCAACTCACAGGTTTATCATTGCTTTGAGAATAAAGATTATTAATTTAACCCTTTTAGAAGGGAAGATATGGTCATTTGTTCTGGGAATGTCAGTTTCGAGCCTGAGACCTGAAAAACAGGCTCAGGGCTTAAGAGGTTAAAGGGGACCTATCATGCAAAATGCACTTTTGTACGTCTTTTATACATGAATATGTGTCCCCGGTGTTCCAGGGAACTCACCAAGTGTCAGAAAACACAACCCTCTCTATTTTCCTCCATACCCAAATCTCTAAAAAAGGGGCTGCAACGGATCTGATACAGACTGATCCAGATTTGAACACTGTCCTGACGTCAGGACGGTGGCGCTACGGCTATAGGGCCAACTCTCCACCTATCAGGGGAATGTGGGATTGGGCCACGGCCGGCCATTGCCGCTCGAAAGCGCTGGAGACACTGTAGTACATATGCCAGGCCTGTAAGTGGCGCTGTAGTCTGCCAAAAAAGCAGCGAAGAAGACTTCCCGCGCATGGTTACCATGGTTACCCTTCTGTTTATTCTCCGCTGTGGCTTTTTTTCTCCCTCCCCGAGGCAAGCGTTTGCTCCCGCTGCTTTAATTCAATGCAATCCCTCCCCGTCGAGGCAAGCACTGTAATTCTCTCCGGTTAGTCCACCAGCAGATGACAAACACCCACCTCTCCGCCTCTTCCAAGGAACGAGGGGACCGTGCGGCAGAGTTTCAGTTTCAGTTTCTTTCGCCGGTCAAGATGTCCGTTAAAGTTTAAATCTTCCTGACAAAATTAGACAAGTGCCGGTCAAAGGTCTTCTTTGTTATCTATTGAGCTTTTAAACAAATGAATAACGACTCTATATAATAATAATAGGCTATAATAAAACACGGAGGACGGAGATCTATTTTTCTCCCCCTCTTCTGACTTGATCAGAGCGGCTCCCCTCTCCTGCAGGGGAGCGTGGTCAGCTGCAGCTCACAGAATCAGCCCCCTGCAAAAAGAGGGCTGGAGAACAGCAAATAGAGCGAAATGAGGCATGGCTAAAATGCATGATCTGTTTGGTATTTTGACAGAAACGTATAAATATACCTTATATAGGTATGGCCCTACAATATATCATTTAAATATAGCATGATAGGTCCACTTTAAGCAGTGTGTGTCCCCTCAAGTAAAGTAATGCATCAAAAACAGTAGTTACCCATTACCTAATGATTACCTTACCATTCCTTAAAGGTGGGGTAGGTAAGTTTGAGAAACCGGCTCGAGATACACTTTTTGTTATATTCCATGGAATGCTCTTAACATCCCGATAGCAATGAATATCTGAAGTGCTTTGACAAAAAATCCATAAACAAATTTCATCTGTGGAAGCCGTAGTACTGTAAAAAGTACGACCAATCATTTTAGTGATTGGATGGCCTACCTGCCTGTCAGCCTTCCATCTGTGCACAAACGTATCTCGTGCCCTCATTGGTCATGTGCGCGTTCGTGTGTGTTGGAGGAGGGGCTCTGTAAGGAAGTGGCAGATTTGTTCCGGCTGTGTATTTTCAAATTCTAGCGCACTCGAGCTGGTTTCTCCAAAATGACATACCCTACCTTTAACCTGTTACGCACGGCCCCCCCCGGTACAGGGCGGATAAACGCGTCATTTGCAGGAAACAACGTCTAAGGAATCTTAATATTTAATAAAACTATGAATGTTTTATATCCATGTAACGGGAAGAAACTCAGCTAACTGATATTTAAAAAAAAAATTCTCCAAAAAAACCCCACAATGCTAGCACTCAGCCTCTGAATTAGCCACAAGCGAAAAAATGTAACCTAAAACGGCACTTAAACTCACTCTAACTCCCTTATTACTTATCCTAGATGCACAGCCAACCACTCGTTTTTGGTGTCCTGGAGACACTGAATCTAGTGGTGCCCTCCTCAATACTCAGTGATAAACATTTGCGACGCTATAAACGAAAGCGTACATCATAACATGTGGAGCTAAGTAGCTAGAAACGCTAACATGGCTTACCTTGGTCAAAAGTGGTCTTCAATGGCATTAAAACGATAAAAAAACGATGCTGCAGTTAATCCATAGGTTCATCCAATGTATCTGTGCCTTCTTTGAAATTATTTCTGATAATCCATAAGCAATAAAACTGCTTTTTTGTTTCCAAATTCCAGAAGGAAAGATCCTTCCACTCTGCTTTAGATTTCCATGCGCGAAGCCCCCACCTTTTCTCTTTACAATGAGTGTGTATGGGGGCCTCCCCCTTCGATTCTATTGGCTCTAACGGTCAGAAAGAGGTGTCAACCATCAAAATCGAGCAAGGGGGGCCAGAGATATAGAAAAAAACCCATTTTCACCCAAATCACCTCAGAGGTGGGGTGGTTTTTGCTAAACCTCTCTAAAAAGGTCAAATGTCACTTGTTTTGCATCAATCTTGATACAGGGTACTTATTATATGTTGTACTTTGGATTCCTAAAGCTTTTATTCTACTAACCCATCATCCAAGGGTAGTTTTCACTATCTGTAAAAAATAATTTTTGGACAGACACTATAATTTACAGTTTTTTACTATGTAAAATCTGAATTTTCTTTAAAATAAAAAACATTTATATTGATTCTGACACTTCTACATCCAACTCACAGATGTAACCTTGCTTTGATAAAAGAAATTATTCATATAACCCTTTTAGAAGTTAAGTTGTAGTCATTTGTTTTGGGCATGTCATTTTCGAGCCTGAAACATGAAAAACAGGCTAGGTGCTTAACAGGTTAAGCAGTTTGTGTCCCCTCAAGTAAAGTAATGCATCAAAAACAGTAGTTACCCATTAACTAATAATGTCTTCACCATTAGTGTTACGATATCCGATAGGACCCAAACGCAGGACACGGCAGAGTGTTGGAAAAAGGTTTATTGTGAGGTGGAGGAGCGTGGAGAGTAATCCTGTAGGAATGAAGACTGGTGAGTGTGGAGAGTAATCCGGTTGGAATGATGACTGGTGGCGGCAGGTGATGGTAACAAGGCGGCTGGATAGTGATCCTGGAGCATAAGAGAAACAGGTGAGAAAAGTATTCCGTGTACAGAGAAATAGCTTTAAATCGGCTAAGAAGGCTGAGAGTTACCACTGGGGTTTAAACAACGATCTGGCGCTGACATGTTGTGGAGCCTCCGCTGATATACCATTAGTAAATGGCTGAATGGGAATCAGGTGTGTAAAGCTGATTGCACCAGGTGGAGATTTGCAGCAGGTGGAGATTGAGCCGGGAGCCAGGAGTGACAGCCACCACGCCCACACAGACAGGGAAAGGGAACACACACTCACAAGGGAGGTGGCTGAAGAGTAGAGCCACCACAGTACCCCCCTCTTAAGGGACGCCTCCAGGCGGTCTACCAGGTCTACCAGGTCTACCAGGGTTATCCCGGTGGAAGTCCCGAACCAGGGACGCGCCCACGATGTTTCGCCGGGGAACCCAAGACCTCTCCTCTGGACCATAGCCCTCCCAATCCACAAGATATTGGAATCCCCTTCCACGGCGACGAACGTCCAACAATCGCCTGACGGTGTAGGTTGGGTGATCATTGATGATGCGGGGGGGGTGGGGGAACACTCACTGGAGGAGACAAGGGGCTGCTGGCAACAGGTTTTAACAGAGAAACATGAAATGTCGGATGAACCTTCATGTGTGGGGGAAGCTTGAGTTTTACAAAGAATCTGTTTTCAAGGAGTCTCTGCAGCACCTGCCTGACATGGATAATGTGCTCCTCCTTGTTACGGGAGAAAATGAGAATGTCATCCAAGTAGACAAAGACTGACCGGTTGAGGAGGTCACGGAGCACATCGTTCACCATTGACTGAAAAACTGCTGGGGCATTCGTCAGTCCAAAAGGCATCACCAGATACTCAAAGTGACCGAGTGGTGTGTTAAAGGCAGTCTTCCACTCGTCCCCTTCACGGATTCTGACGAGGTGGTAGGCATTGCGGAGGTCCAGTTTGGAAAATATGGTGGCTTCCTGGAGGGGTTCAAAGGCGGAGTTAATGAGGGGTAATGGATATTTGTTTTTTATAGTGATGGCATTGAGACCCCTGTAATCAATGCAGGGCCGCAGTGAGCGGCCCTTCTTGGACACGAAGAAGAACCCAGCACCGACCGGGGAGGAGGATGGGCGGATGACACCAGCAGCCAGGGAGTCATGGATGTAACTCTCCATGGATTTTCTCTCAGGGCGAGACAGGTTGAACAGACGTGAGGAAGGCAGAGGGGCCCCGGGAAGGAGGTCAATGGGACAGTCGTAGGGTCGATGAGGAGGAAGAGAAAGAGCTCGCTGTTTACTGAACACCTCTCCTAGGCTATGATATTCCATGGGGACAGATAACAGGTCAGGCGGCTCGATCTTGGGTGGTGGAGCGGCGGCCTCTGCTGGCGGTAGGGCAGACTGCAGGCATGAGGATAAACAAAAACAACTCCAACTAATGATTTTGCCAGTTATCCAATCAATCTGGGGGTTGTGTGTTCTTAACCAGGGATGACCCAACACTATGGGAGCATGAGGTGAGGAAATAAGGTGAAACTGAATAAACTCACGATGGTTTCCAGACAGAATGAGGTTTACTGGCTTGGTGCGGTGAGTGACTTGGGCCAGGAATTGTCCATTAAGAGCATTGGCATTAAGAGGTGAATCTAACACTTCGCAGGGAATTCCTGCCTGAGCTGCGATGTCAATGTCCAAAAAATTCTCGTCTGCCCCCGAGTCCACTAAGGCGAGCAGGGGTAGTGACTGTTGGTTGCAGCAAAGAACGGCTTCTAGCTGCGTTCTGGGTCGGGGGTTGAGAGAGGAGGAAGGGCTCGCCAGAATCCCCACAGCTACTGACGAGCCTGACCTTTTGGCAGATTAGGACAGGAGGAAACTAGATGACTGGTTTGGCTGCAATAAACACATTCCCCAGCCTGGATCCTTCTAGCCCGCTCAGATGGTGAGAGGCGGGCCCTTCCCACTTGCATGGGCTCATCTTCGGGGGGTGAAACCGAGAAAGGAGTCGGAAAGGATCTGGAGATTGGGGCAGTGGCAGTGCCAATTCGGGGATCAAGTGAGGAGTAGCTGGGATTGGGGTGACGGCTATTCCTATCCCTGCGTCTCTCTCTGAGGCGATTATCAATCTTGATAGCTGTGGCAATTAAATTATCCAAGCTAACTGGATCATCCCTAGCAGCTAGCTCGTCTTTAATTGCTTCGTTCAGCCCTTGAAGAAAAACATCTTGCAATGACTCGTTATTCCAGCCTGAGTCAGCAGCAACTGTTCTAAACTCAACTGAAAATTCGGCTACACTACGGGAGCCCTGCCGGAGAGAAAGAAGGCGCCTAGAAGCGTCCCTCCCCGTACCGGGTGATCAAAAACTTTTTTCATTTCGGAAATGAAAGTATCAAATGATGAGCAAATGTGTGGCTGGCTCTCCCTAACGGCTGTAGCCCAATCTAGAGCACTCCCCCTCAACAGACTCATTACATATGCTACCCTAGCCCCATCTGTATGATAAGTACTAGGCTGCTGCTCAAAAACTAACGAACACTGGAACAAAAAGGCTCTACAAATACCCAAATCTCCAGCGTATCGCTCCGGTGTAGGAATAACAGCCTCTCGTAGCTGATGGAGAGGTGCGGCAGGAGCGGGGGGAGGAGCTGTCGGCTGTGCAGCGGGCTGCGGGGGAGAAAACTGGGAGGTGAGCAGTTCCACTTGTGTGCCGATCCTTTGCACGTTAGTGGAGAGGTTCCGGAGAGTCTCCACAACCTCACGGAGAACCACGTCGTGATGCCCCACGAGAGCACCTTGATTGGCCAGGGCTTGGCTGAGTTCGTCCGCAGTCTTGGACTGGTGGCCTGTGTCCGCTGAGTCCATACTGGCCAGATCGTTCTGTTACGATATCCGATAGGACCCAAACGCAGGACACGGCAGAGTGTTGGAAAAAGGTTTATTGTGAGGTGGAGGAGCGTGGAGAGTAATCCGGTTGGAATGATGACTGGTGGCGGCAGGTGATGGTAACAAGGCGGTTGGATAGTGATCCTGGAGCATAAGAGAAACAGGTGAGAAAAGTATTCCGTGTACAGAGAAATAGCTTTAAATCGGCTAAGAAGGCTGAGAGTTACCACTGGGGTTTAAACAACGATCTGGCGCTGACATGTTGTGGAGCCTCCGCTGATATACCATTAGTAAATGGCTGAATGGGAATCAGGTGTGTAAAGCTGATTGCACCAGGTGGAGATTTGCAGCAGGTGGAGATTGAGCCGGGAGCCAGGAGTGACAGCCACCACGCCCACATAGACAGGGAAAGGGAACACACACTCACAAGGGAGGTGGCTGAAGAGTAGAGCCACCACAGTTAGTTAAGCAGTTTAACAAACAAACAAACAAACAAACACTGTTGATTACAATGACGGATCTATAGCCACTCAAGTTTACATTTTAATTAACAAATTTGATATAAATGAGGAACATATAAACAAACAACCTGAATTTATTAATGACAGTAACCAAAACGAGATTGCTTTTATATCTAGAACTTGTGAAAGTGGCGTATGTCATGCAACAGTCTGCCTAGGGGACCATCTTTGTGTTCATTTGCCAGCCAATGTGTCCACTCTGTGAAAGAAAGATGACTCATCAGAGTCTTCACTGTGCGGTTTCCCCGCAGTCTCCAGACCTGGGACTTGTATGTTGACCAAGCCCGCTCAATGTTTTGGGTGTGGGCTCCTGTGTCTGGGTGCACAAATGACTGGCTGTGGTTCACAGAGAAATGGACAAAGCCACTTTCTGCGAGTGCAGTCATGTACACCCTCCACATGTCTGTTATCACCGTGGTCTCTTGGCGAACGTAATTTGTGACAAGAGGAATTAAGTGGCGCCTTGATCTTAACCAGCCTCAGGATAGGTCTTCTCCTTGTTCCTCTGATGCCCAGCATTCCAAAGACCCATTTTCTCCTCCACGTTTCTCCCCTACCGTACTGTAATAAAGCAGTAAAAAAGGACAACACAATTATATAAAAATAATCAGGAATTTCAATTGATAAACAACAGCGTTTGTAACCCTTCTTGTAACCTTACCTTTGGTAGGTGTTCTATGGGGTAATAAATATCTAGATTCAAGGGATATTGGTAGAGCAGAACTCAATACAGACTTTAGATCTCCCAGCCAGCACAATCACACACACCACAAGGACTTGTGAAAATGACATTAGAGTGTCTTGTAATTCTACATCAGTCAGGGTAATTACAATAATTATATAAAAAGTATTCAGTTATGGATCAACAAAATATTTTCACAAGTTAAAACAATTCCAATTCACAAAATCACAATATTTATACAGTGTCAACATGAGGCCCAAGTAAAACAAAACCCTGAGATCTCAATAAAAAAAGAATTTCCCAAACAATGTCCTTTTAAAATTTTGGGTGGAGCCCTCAAACATTTATCATCTTGAACAAAAAATCCTCATAGCCATACACTGCTGGTTATGAAAACATTTGCATAGGCAGAGTGCTCACACATTAATAATAAAATACAGATTTACATTTTTACCGCGTCCTACGCTGTGGCACGGCACGATATCCACTTTTATAGATCCACAGAAACGGGAGGATTCCACCGCAGCGATGGTGCTGCGGGAGGTAGACGGACTCCGCTCCAGGACGTCAGAGAGAACTTTGTGCAGAACAGTTACAATCTCATCTCAATCAATCAACATACAATTCAAATATATCAAGATTAGCTCACATTAGCTCACAAGGCTTCCTTTGTGACAGTGGTCACAAAATGTGTCAAATTTAGGTTAGCCGCATTCGAGATTAACATTACAACATTCATATTCCATTCATCTCCTGACTCGTTTTGCCATCTATTCTAGCATTCATAACCTTATTCAACACAATTCAAACTATTTTAAGGATACATGTCATACAGTGGAGTAGCAAAAACTGATATGTTAGCAGGCTACGTTATGCTAATTTTCGCTGACTCACCAGGTCAATGCTAACAGAGGAGGAGGAATAACGTCCACTCTTTCTCCCAAATGTTTCCTTATCTCCCGCTATCCTACAGTCACGCAGGTCTGACTGTGTGCGAATGGCAGGTCTGTCTCGTGCTGTCAGTGTGGCGTTCAGGGAACATACGTAAATTAGTCAACAGCATCACACGTCCTTTCTTAAAAAAGAAGAGAAAAACAAATAAATAATAAAAACTCTGTAAAACAAATAAAAAAGTAGGACAATAATTATTACTAATTTCATTGAAATAAAGTTCAAGTGGAATGTTTCTCAAACACAAATAACAATGCACAACTAAAAAGAAAGTTTGGGAGGTGGGACAGGAGTTCTTCAATCAAAGGAACTCCTCATTAACTAACCATTAACGATTGATTCATTAATACAGTACCCCCCAGTCTGTTAACCAGTAACTAACCATCAGTTCTTCAATCGCAGTTACTGAGGAACTCCTCATTAACTAACCATTAACTATCTAGTCGTTCCTTATTCACTACTCAGTAACTAAGCACATTTTGTGTACCTTATTGTAAAGTGTTACCGTTCATTTTGTTGTAGTTGTAGCCCCCTTGCCAGCGATTCTCTCTAGTTTAGCATATTCAGCCCGACTCAGCCCGGTTGTTGGCCCGGTAAGAACCTGGATTTTGGAGGGCCAGAAAAACTGTGAAACAGTACCCGTTAGCCGTAACTACCCCTAGTGGAAACGCAACACAAAACGGGCCTGGTTTGGCACGGCACGCTTAAACCGTGCTACGCGCTGCAGTGGAAATGTGCCATAAGAGGTCTGTAGGCTACCAAGGAGGCAGAAGCTGTGACAGCTGATGCTGCTGCAGCCACTGCTCTAGAACAAGTAGGAAGACCTCTCACAACTGCTGAAAGTCTCTGCGAATAATAAGCAACTGGTTTAAGTTTGTCGCCATGTTTCTGAAGCAGGACAGCATTATAATACCCATTCTTCTCATCCACTGCTAAGCTAAAAATCTTTAGACAGGTCAGGTATGCCTAAGGCAGGAGCAGAAGCTAACGATTCCTTCAGTTTTTCAAACGAGTCAGTAGCGTCAGAAGTCCAAGTCACTGAGTCGTTTGCAATCAGTGTTGTCGCATGAGCAATGTCTGACAATGGTTGAGATAACTTTGCGTAATTACATATCCATTGTCGACAATAGCCTGTGCATCCCAAAAAAGATAGCACTTGCTTTTTTGTCAGTGGTTTAGGTATTGACAATACCGCTTTAATTCTGTCTTTTCCAATTGTTCGTCTGTTTTGAGATATCTCATGTCCTATATAGTGCACTTGTTTTTTCACCAATTGGAGTTTTCGTAGGGATGCTTTGTGTCCCTGTGAAGCCAAATAATGTAACAAAGCATTTGTGTCAACAGTACAATTCTCCTCAGATGTTGAGCATACCAACACATCGTCAATAGGCGCGTTCACACCAAGTACTTTTCCCACAGTAGTTCATGAGAACTTTAGTTCATGAGAGCTCTTTTAGTTCTCATGAACTAAAGCAGATCGCGTTCACACCAAAATGAGTTCCTGGGGGTGGATTAGGCAAATGAGCCGCTGACGTCACTTATTCTTCTTCTGCTTTGGGTTTACTGGCAGGCCGCAAACAACTTCACGGCGAGTACAGTAGGTGGCGGTATGCACCTTAAAGTTGCAATTCGCCAAAAAACCGAGAGAAGAAGAAAAAAAAAAACTTCCGCTTCCGCTGTATGCTTCTGTTTACCTTCCGACCTCAGACACGGTATGGAGTTGACGTTTTGGTGCTCGTGTTATACAGCTTCGTAACTGAGTTATTTAAGCCAATAACTCAGCCACAAATAAAAATACAGATCGACCATTCAAATGCAATAGAAATGCTGAGTCGGAGGCAAAGGCGGTTAAGAAGCCTTAACAAAAGGATTGGACCACGAAAAGCACACGCTATGGACATGTTTCGCCGTAGGACAGCTGAGGATGATGGCCGTTATCACACCCAAAGAACAGCAATGGTACGTTCATTAAATCACATTAATACTAACTAATGTAGGATTTATGGAGTTATGTAGGGCTAATTTGTGTCTTTGTATGTATTCCAGATATGCGAATACTACGGAACGCGTCGTGTCCCGCGCTCTCTCTGGGTGAACAATAGAACCTCGGCCTGGTGGGAGAAGGTGGTGCACTGCCAACGTACACCAATGTGCAGTGGATCAAAGTGGATCTTTTCAACTCCTCTGTATTCGCCTGGAGGCAATGTTGGGGAGACGCAACCTAAAAAAATCGCCACGGGGCAAGACACGCGCACAGCCCTTGAGGCATCTGAACAGCATGGAAATTGTAAATTGACAATAAAGCTGATCTTTTGTACAGTGCATTTGGTTCTCTCTTTTATTTACCACAGTCAACAGACATAATTACAATAGTGAAGACACATCTTAGTGCAAAGATGAAATGTCAGTATCAAAACAGTACTCATACTGTATATTTGTATATTAATATGAGTATACTATTATGTTAAATGTGTGTTAAAGACAATGGGATGAGGTTGAAAGCTCTTTAAAAAGCTTTTGTATACCATCTTTACTGTGATAAATACATACATGTTAAGCATACACACCTGAAGAACTACGTTACACACAGGTTAGTCTGTGTACCGCTGCACTGCTGCTGGTTTAAACAAAGACAATCATGATGCTAGTGCCGTGCATGTAGGTTGTCTTTTGTTTATCAGCAGCAGATCAATAAGTGTCAGTAGTATCAAAACAATATAATAACAGTGGCAATATATATATATATATATAAGTCATTGTACAGTTTATCAACGACAAGTTTTTCTTAATTTTTGTATTGAAGGCCTGTTGGATTTAATCAGCTCTCTTAGCACTGCCAGAAGCCCAGCCTGAAAGGTATTTTGTTGCTCCACCTCGATTCCTGGGCCTTGTGTGAATGCAGCAACCGTTCGTCGTGCATCTCCTTGGCACGCAGGTCCTCATTCTCCTTGCTGACCATGGCACGGCGGTCCATCGCCATGATGGTGTCAAGGAAGCTGTCATCGCGTGCCCACTTTCCTAAGGTGAAATATGCAAGATACAAGATCAGTTTAATCGCAACAACGAGACAACATTGTCCAAATACCAGAAGGGGAGCAGCCCATAACAGAGAGCCCCCCACGTCAGAGTCATCCCTGTGGGCGATCTCCACCTCTGAGTCTGTCTCTGCAGGCACACAACAGGAGGAACACGGGGAACACCTTTGATTTGACTATTAACATTTTAAATGGTGAAGGCACTAGCAATTGGGGGATGGAGGGCTCTCAGGACATGATAGGGAGGCGTGTTGCGCAGTGGATAAGTGCATTGGTGTTCGGATCAGGGGAGCACAGGTTCAAACCCCACTGCAGTCAGCATGTCGTTGTGTCCCTGAGACACTTCACCCCAAAGTGCTCCTGTGGGGATTGCCCACAGTATTGAGTATGTAAGCTTTGGATAAAAGCGTCTAACAAGTGACATGTAATGATTCAAAAAGCTTTTGGCGGCCATATTGAATAACAAACCAATGTGGTTTACTTGTTATCCACAGTTTAGCTGCTAAATGTTTTTTAGCAATGCTTTTCTTTGTGCTCCACATATCTAAATGTATAAAGTGTGTTTTCACCTCCGTTCCCTCCTGTTTGCTGCAGTATGGCAGCAGTGGTCAGGATGGGATCCTCTGTGATCAGATAGTAGTCCTGATGGTGTCCGCTGACCGGGCGCAGGGTGTGGAGCTGCCTACTCTCAGCGGGGGGGAACTGAACGTGGAAACTGTGTTTCTCTGAGGGATCCTCCATGTAGTCTGAGAAGCCTTCTGAGGAAACAAGGTCAAACTATTTAGGATAATACTATGACAAGGAACAATGTTTAGGCAGTAAATAGAATTTCAATTACATTTCTACTTAAATGTGCAAAAATATTAGAACATCAGTCTTTGTGGCAGGCAGGTAATCAACTGTTTAAGCTTTTACCATTAACATGTAGAATGAATGTTGCAAATTACTTGAAATTATAGCAACTACAATGTATTGTTAGAGGTAAGAATACAGAGGTAGCATTATGTCCAGCTTGCATGCTAATTGCTAATGTTATATTATCGTTTTATCCCGGAGGGGAAAACTAGTTTCTAATCCTGAGAGAAACACCTCGCCTGAAACACACGATTAGTGCCATGAGTTAGTGAAGCAAATTACAGAACATTGCACACTTATTCACAAGTCAAAACGTGTTCATAGCGGGCATGGCTGAGAATAGCTAGCTAGCTAGATGTTGTTAGCCAGCTTGGACCTAACGTTAGCAAGTTCTAGCATGGCTAGCTCGATCTACTGAGCAAATAAAAGTACATCTAAGACCAGTATTGTGCAGATTAAAACAGTGCAGTGCATGTATTTTATTTTACCTTCGTAGTCGTCACGACATGACTTTGCCAGGTCTGCTAACTTTGCTGAGCCACGGAAACTGCATTCAGTAGAAGCTTCTGCCGAAGCGAGCAAATACAATGGCCGCTTCCAAAAAAAAATTCAGAGTCAAACGGGCGTGGTTTGCATTCCGCACAGCCAATCAGACGAACGAACTACTTTCTTTTCAGTCCCTGCTCTCTAGCAGGGACTGAAAAGCGGGTCTGACGAACTAATTTGAGCTACTTTAGTTCCTGGGGCTTTTTGGTGTGAACGCAAATATATCGTAGTTCTGATGAACTATTGTGGGAAAAGTACTCCAAAGTACTCCGGTGTGAACGCACCTAATGTACTGAATTAAGGTACTGTCCCTAGGAAACACAAAACCTGGCAAATTCTCTTGCAAGGAAGCTGAATATACTGTCGGCGATTCTGAATAGCCCTGTGGACATCGAGTCCACTTGTACTTTTTGTTCTTGAATGTGAATGCAAACCAATCTTGAGATTCAGGATCAACTGGAACACTGAAAAATGCATTAGCCAAATCTATCACAGTGAACCAATCTGCATTGCCAGGTACTGAAGACAAGATTGTTGCTGGGTAAGGTACAACAGGTGCTCGAGCAAATACAGCTTCATTTACAGCATGCAAATCATGAACAGGTCGCCACGTTTCACCATCTGCCTTTTTTACTGGGAAAAGTGGAGTATTACATGGAGATGTTGGCACTGGAACAATTATTCCGTCTTTTAGGAGTTGCTCAATAATGGGAGCCATGCCTTCTTCTGCATCAGGTCTCAGAGGGTACTGCCGTTTATTAGGTCGGTAATCAGATTTAGGAACCACAACCATTGGTGTTGCATCCTTAATTAGACCCACATCATACTTATGAGTAGACCATAACTGTTCTGGAACCCTGTTCAACGCCGGGTGGTTTTTAATAGACTCAGGAGTGCTTGGGGAGTGGCAAGTCATAAGATCAAAAAGCCTGTCAACAACCTCAGATTTCCTCAACTCTAAACCATTGTCATTGCAAACAATAGTCAGGCCTAGAGCACACAGTAGATGTCTTCCTGCCAGATTTTACTGGACAACCTGGCACAATCACGAATTTGTGATGTATATTTGAAACATCAAAGTCTTTGCATTCAACTGGACATAGTTTAGTCACTCCACATTTTATAGGTGTGCCTGTAACTCCAATACAGGTCTTTATGTCCTTAGTCATCTCAAAATCCTCTGTTATTGATCTCAATGAAGATTCAGTTGCTCCTGTATCAGCCAACATCTCGTAGGTTTTGCCGTGAATTGTTATCTTGAACATTGGAAGTTGTTCAGATTTGTAGTGAAGAGAAAGGTAGAACTGATTAGTTATTTCAGAAACATTTGTCTGGGGACTTTTACTATCTTCCTGTAGAATGGCAGTTGAATCTGAGGCTTGCTCAGGAAGTCATGATCTTTGAAATGGGCAGTTCTTGTTGGCAAATGGTCTATTCACTGACACTCCAAATGGTGGGTATGATTTTCCTTGATCATTATCCCATTCCTGTGGTAGTATTTCAGTATACCCAATGACCTTTTTGATGACACCTGCGACAGGTACCTCTGTCTCCAAAGAAAGGTTTCCTTTCTGGTCCCCTCCCTCTGTTTTCACCTCTTCCTGTTGAACCATCTGAAGTTTCTCAATGTTGGTCTTCTTTGCATTGTGATTATTATCATCCTGAACAATAGTTTCAGCATGTGTGCAGTATTTTATTTACAATAAAGCAGTTTCTCAACCGTGACTCGGCACATCAGTAGTACTATTTTTTTATTTTATTTAACCTTTATTTAACCAGATAAAAAACATTGAGATAAAATCTCATTTTCAATGCTGACCTGGCCAAGAAGGCAGCAACGTTACACATAACACAAACATATAAAATACAGAGAACATAAAGAAAACAAAAGACGAAAAAGCAGTCACTACATTGTGCACATTAGGACAATAAAAAAAGTACACTACTTGTTACTGCAAGAGCAGCTGGTGGTGAGGACTTCAGACAACTTCAATTTAAAACATGAAATAGAGACAAGTGCCCTCAGTTTAAGGCGTGATTGAAGGTCATTCCAAGACCAAGGACCATAATAAGAAAGACTCCTTTTTCCAGCCTCAGTCCGTACAGTAGGAACCTGGACCCGTATCCGGGCACTGGATCTGAGTTTGTAAGAGTCACAAACTGGAGCAAATCTGACACATATGTAGAGTGGAAGCTTACCTAAAATGGCTTTATACATTAATAAAAACCAGTGCTGCATCCTACGCATAGTAAGTGAGGACCATCCAGTTAGGCTATACAATGTGCAATGATGAGTCCTATAGGGTGCATTTGATATATAACGCAGTGCAGCATGGTAAAGTGGGTCAAGTTTGGCCAAAACAGTGGGACAGGCAAATCTATAAATGGTATCACCGTAGTCCAGCTGGGACAGGAATAAGCCAGAGACCAACCTTTTACGGGATGAAGTTGAAAAACAACATTTAAATCTGAAAAGGAAGCCAAGAGTGAATTTCAATTTCTTTGTTAAAACTTCAATATGGTGTTTAAAGTTCAGATTACTGTCCAACCAAAAGCCCAGATATTTGTAGGTATCAACAAATTCAACAGAAACGCCATCAAGGGTGTCAATGGAGACTAGTTACCAAAAAAAAGCAAAATCTTTAATACTAAGAACTAATCAAATAAAAGTAAAGAGAAGACAACGCTAAGGTGATAAGGATTTGAGAGAATACAAAAGGGGGGTTACAGAGATAGGTGGGGGGATTGGTATTGCCCAGGTAATAAACCTTCTGGCTGACTTGTCCTCAGTGGCGGTTCTAGACCAATTTGACTGGGGGGGGCCAGGTAGGGGCCAGTTATTTTCTGAGAGGGGCACAATAAATGCAGGACGAAAAAGACAAAGACAATATGAAGAAATTGCGCATAAGAAGACAATGCAATACAGTTAATGGTACACATATTTATTTCAGATAGTTATAGTTACAGTTTTTACGCTCTAATGGGTCCGACTAGAATGACAAATAACGTTAGTTCAAATATCTAACTCTCCCATATTTGAACTTTGCAATGTTTAAGCTGTTGAAAAAGATTAACACCTAACTATTAGGGCTGTACCCGAATATCTGAATATTCGGTCGTTGGCCTACTATGCGGTTTTCAATTTCATTATTCGGATATTCGTTTTTTTTTTATGTATGCTATCAATAAAGGCAAATTACCACATTCTTATACTATATTTATACTGTTTAATTGCACTGTTAAAATGCGGAAATATATACAATCTCATCACTCAATCTCTCAATCTTTCACTCACAGCGTCACGAACGCGAACGTCACGCTTCACTTCGCTTCACACATATCTGATTATTCGCTGCTGATTACTGCCCACCCCCCCCCTCGCGCCGGATATCCGAATATTCGCTGCTGATTACTACTGAATATCCGGAGCGCGAAAAATTGTATTCGGGACAGCCCTACTACCTATACTGTACACTATCATTAATCTCACATATGTCCTCATAATGTTATTCTTAATTGATTGTAATTCAGGTCTCTCAACATATGTTGTTTTAAATTGATCTAAATGTCCTGTTACTGAAGGTTGCTGAAAAACACAGCTGTGCTGTGCACATCACAAACTCCTCCGAGTGTGAGCTGGAACTGTTTAAAGGTTACAGTGTGCACTGTGAACCTGAGGGCTTCTTCATTCAGCCTGAGGTGAGTCACTGATACTCCTCTGATGAAACACAATGATCATTAACACACATTTATCTGCATGTGGATTCACAATCAGGAAAGAAACAGATAAACATTTAACTTCTGCTTCTGGTTTTCAGAGTAAAATATTTGAATCCAGGTTTGGACCAAATTACCCTCCGACATTTCAAGTTTCCCTGACGACGAGCACAGAGAGAGTGGTTTTGAAGGTCAAGGACCAAGGTGGAAACGTAGTCTGGAGTTATCGCGTGTCACTGGAAGGTAAAGACTCCACCTGAGCTCAGACCCAGTGATAGACTGATAACTCTAAAGCTCCATCTCATAGCATTCTCTATTAAGGCTCCATGGTAGCGCATCATTACGACATTAAACACACAACCTGTAATGTTCTAAAACTATAATAAAAACTAGTGTGGTGGTGAAACAGCGTGGCATCATGGGAGTTGTAGTATTCATCTTCTCATGGTTAAGTGGATATGCCTCCATTACAAGAGACCGTGATGAACGTACTGTTACCTTGATTAAAATGACACATCTCTCTGAACCATTTGAGATAATGTACGTACACAACTCAACAAAACATGAATAACATAGGTGTATTAGTTTTTAGACATTTTAATGAGGAAATGTTACATATTATAACTTCAAGTGAACATAAATCCACCTCTGGGAATGCTGAGTTACTTTAATTTGTAAGAGATCTGTTTAATGTGATTGTTTGTTATTCAACAAAAGTATTTTCCCTGTTTATCTTCCAGTTCCAAGGCGGCAATTATCCCAGATAAATGTCCCAGCAGAGGGCAGAGTCCCAGCAGACCAGTGGCTGTTCTCAGTTCGGACAGAGTTCATTCAAAGAGTGTCTCAAACTCAGCTGAACGTCCTTCTGGATAAACTCTTTGGGTCTGGAGTGATCAGTGAATCTGAAATGACGTCAGCCAGAGCCAAACCCAAAAATGACGGAGCACGAGAGGTGGTGGACGCGGTGCGAAATAAAGGAGCTGCAGCCTGCAGGGTTCTGATCAATGCTCTCCGTGAGCTGGACCCGTATCTTTACAGATACCTCGACTCGAATCTGAAGCAAAACCTTGTGGAGTGTGTGTGACAGTTGAAGTCTAGTCCACTGTTTTGTTATCTGTAACTATTTCCCCTTGTCCTTGAAGGTAACACAGATTCTGAGCGAAGGCTACTTTCCTTCTCTCGTTTCTCCTTTTCTCCGCCGGAAGCGGGGGGGCCAGGGGGCCATTGGCCCCCCCACTTTACAGCCCTGCCCCACATTTTCGCAGCAGCGGATGCCGCGGAACACTGTACACATCCCGTTTCAATAATTCCCCTCTACTCTAAAGTCGCATCTAAAAAGAACGCCATCTGATCTAGCTGTGTATTTTTTGTTATTTTTGATTGTTATATTAAATCTCATTAGCTACAGGCATTTTTGAAGCTTGTAAAGGGAAGATGACAGCTCTCACTCGCCACTCTGCTGTTCCACAGCGCCGCTTCCCCTCCCTCATTTTGATGTAATGAATGTAAGGCGTATAGTAATCATAGATAACACGGCAGGGTCCGTTACAGTTTGTTTTCATCTGATTTCAAATAAACAAAGTCTTGGCTTTCAGAATATTAAATTTGTTTCGTCAAATTCAGATGATAAATACAACTTTGAAGCTTGTGGCGGCATAATTACAAGTGGAGAACTTAACGTCACAGCAGGCATAACAACAGCCGGTGTTTCTCATGAGGGTTTTCCCCGGGAAACAAATGCAAAAATACACACACACACACACACACGTATTCATACACACACACACTCGCGGGCTTCCCCCAGACCAGTAATCCAAAAGAAAATATCTTCCCTCCGGACTATTTTGATCATTTGCTCCGCTTCCAGAGAAGAGGAAACTTTAAAGGCCTTTTTCTCAAAATGATGACTCAGTGATAGTCATTATATAATGTGACATATTTTGCTGAATATTTGGAGTACAAAAACAATCCTGATATCATTAGAAAGCTAGGAATCTCCTCTTTCCAACAGTGTATACAACTCAAAATGTGTCTTCGGGTCAATGCGACTGATTTCGATAGAGCAGGTCACTTTGCATTAGGTCAAATAAAGCAGGCAGACATAACAGGAAGAATATGTACATTTTAATCCAATCAAATAGGACATTTTCACACCATTCAAATGTATCCATTGTAAGAGTCGGTAGGAGCTGATAATTTATTCCGGCAAATTACTCAGACCTACTAATTAACCTAACCGAAGTTATTGAGTCTATGTAAGTTTGCTGCTTGGCTCAGATCCACCAACGTCAGCAAGATCTCACCTCTATTAACTCCTGAAGAACCAGGTTCAATGAACTGCTGTTTCAATTCAGACGACCCCCTAAATCTGTTTAAGCGATCCCGAAGGATTTTGATATCAGTAAATGAGGTGTGGCCCTACCTAAGTGTGAGTGTGGCAGTGTGCAATCTTACCTTTGAAGCAGGAGAGGAGAGCACAGACGTCTTTTAAGTTGTCCCAATCAAAAAGGTGGGATCAGTTTATTTAAAGAAAAATAGGTCCAAACTTATACAGGGTTTTTACCTTCTCTCGTTACAACATTATAATCATACTAAACCTATCATGCTGTGATCATGTTCTAATATGAAACTTTAATTCACAGTTTTACATTTATTACCATAATTTGTAACTTCAACTGCCCAATTCAGTTGTGAAATTTAAAATCTCCCGATAGAATTTAGAGGCATTTCCTCATAAAAGACCAGTGATAATAAAAAGCACATTCAAACTTTCATTCACCAAATCAATTCACATCAATTCCATACCTTTTTTCCGACACAGATGGCGGGTACTAACATTCACAAACACATACCTTTATCCCGCATGTATTCGGAGGAAGATCCTCACAGGTGGCGGTTACTAATACTCACAAACACACTACAATTCATTCCACTCATTCAACCCAGAAATTGGGGTGGCTCCGGCCTATATAGCCGAACTCCTCCATCGCTACACCCCAGCCAGAGCTTTAAGGTCTGCTGACCAGCTGCTGCTGGTAGTGCCCAAGACCAGGCTTAAAACCCGAGGGCACCGAGCCTTCGCAGCAGCTGGCCCTAGGCTCTGGAACACTCTGCCCCTCCATGTGAGGTCGGCCCAGACCCTAGGGGTTTTTAAGTCTACACTAAAAACACACTTCTTCTCTCTGGCCTTCTAGTCAGAGCGGAGCACGACTCCTGACTATTCCTTGTGTTTTTTTTTTATATATCTGTTGTAATTTATTGTCTTTTATTGTGATTGTAGTAATGTGTTTTTATTACATGTACAGCACTTTGGCTCGACCAAAAATCGCTTTTAAATGTGCTTTATAAATAAAACTTGATTTGATTTGATTTGAAATTCACTCCACTTTCAACAAAGAAATTCGAGAGATATTTACCAAGTTTGAGAGAACCTTACCGAGAGTAAAAACCCAGCTCTCCGGGAGAGAGTGTTACCGAGAGAGAGTATACCAGGGGATCCACCCCCCTCTCTCTCGCTCTCTCCAAAAAGAAAGTTCCTCCCCATCTGTCAGTGTCTTTATGCTCAGAAACAGGATAGAAAAACCTAAAGACACCTCCTCCATACCCATATTTGTGGAAACTGGGCATGGCCTCTGATGTACAGAACTGGACTTGACCAGACATATTCTATGACTTTGGCATAAGACACACCTTCCCAGGCTTATGTAAAAAGTTCATGACCCCTCCTCTGCAGGACTTGCAAAATATTATTCTCGGCTATGACATAACCACCTTTTTGGGGCCTCAGTCTATCTCCAAAAAGTCAGGAGCCCCCCTCCCTGTGTACTGCTGTGAGGGAAGAGGGAAGAAACTGTCTCCCCTATCAAATCAAATCAAATCAAAGTTTATTTATAAAGCACATTTAAAAGCGATTTTTGGTCGGGCCAAAGTGCTGTACATGTAATAAATACTACAATCACATAAAAACACATTACCACAATCACAATAAAAGACAATAAATTACAACAGATATATAAAAAAAACACAGGGAAAAGTCAGGAGTCGTGCTCCGCTCTGACTAAAAGGCCAGGGAGAAGAAGTGTGTTTTAAGAGTAGATCAGTAGCTATCAGTGACAGCCATAAACCATTATAGGCCTTACTCTCAACTTAAAGTGGACCTATCATGCTATATGTAAATGATATATTGTAGGGCCATACCTATATAAGGTATATTTATTAGGGCTGTCAAGTTAACGCGTTAATAATGCGTTAACGCAAAAAAAAATTAACGCCACTAATTATTTTAACGCGATTAACGCATGTGTATTTTTTGTCCTCGGCCGCCGTAGTTTCAGAGCGCATCGAGTGTAAAATACCATCTACAAGCTGATGCTGACAGCCCCGTTCCTGCCGCCCCACATTCCCCTGATAGGTGGAGAGTTGGCCCAATAGCGGTAGCGCCACTGTCCTGTCGTCAGGACAGTGTTCAAATCTGGATCAGTTTTTATCAGATCCGTTGCAGCCCCTTTTTTAGAGATTTGGGTATGGAGGAAAATAGAGAGGGTTGTGTTTTCTGACACTTGGTGAGTTCCCTGGAACACCGGGGACACATATTCATGTATACAAGACGTACAAAAGTGCATTTTGCATGATAGGTCCCCTTTAACAAACCACTTTGTTTATCAAAAACCATCAAGAAGCATTTTCATTGTGGGTTATACAAGAATATGATTGATTATATTTGATTATAATTAACTTTCGTTTTAATTATTCAACCTGATATGCAACCAATAAAATAAAAAAGCTTAGATTTGTTTATTTGTTACGTTGTTTACGTTATTTGTTACGTTGTTCTGTATGTGTCAGCTAACCTAGATAGATAAACTTGCAAACATGTCAGAAGAACCAGCGCATAAGAAAACAAATTCAGTCAAACTAAACTGAAATTCAACAACTTGAATCTCACATCCCTGACATCCACAACTCCGGAGCCTGGCCCTTCAACCCAGTGGCGTTTCTATGTGTACAAAACTGGGGGGGCAGAGAGAGGTGGGGGGAGAGAGAGAGAGGGGGGGGGGGGGGGACAGAGAGAGGGGGGAGGAGAGAGAGAGAGAGAGAGAGGGGGGAGAGAGAGAGGGGGGGGACAGAGAGAGGTGGGGCAGAGAGAGAGAGGGGGAGAGAGAGAGAGGGGGGGGGGGAGTGTCAAATTACATACTGAAGACCACACGGAGCAACACTGTCAGCGCATACATTTACGTACACTGTGTACGTAAATGTACGGTACACAGCGTGGGGATGTCATATTGTAATGCAGCTTAATACATAAGTAAAGGGCACCATCACAAAGCAATTCTTAACAACAACAACAACCACCATAATGCTTTAGCATTAAAACACCATAGACTGTAAATATAAGGAAAACACAGACACTCATCACCGAGGTCACAATATCAATCGATCCAGCAGAGGCAAAACACAGAAGATCAACAAAATATATGACATAAATGAACTTACCAAAGCTGAAGGCTCACTTGAAAAGAAAAGCGGCACGGCGGTCCTTCCTCTGACAGAATGTTTCTATCACTTTGGGGATGAAGTCCTGTAGTTGCTGGATCAACTGGCTTTCAATTGAAAGCATGGCCAATGCGTTAAGTCGCAGCTGTCCCATGGTGTTGCGAGTGAAAGTCTTTATCCTTTTGAGGGTGGAAAAGTTCCTCTCTGACTCGGATGTCGTCATCGGAGTTGTTACTATTATTTTGACCAAAATAACAGTCTCAGCAAACCTATCCTCCAAGTTGTTCTCGTGAATGGATTTCAACAGAGACAGGGCAGTGTTTCCAGTGTGAAGTTCACTGTGGCGGTAGAGCGTGGTCAGCTCAGACTTCAACTTCTCCTTGTTTCCCAAAGCAGGCCACAATTTCACTGCGCAGTCAAGCTCAGGTGTAGGAAATGACAGGACATGCTGTGGGAAGAATGAGCTGTCAACGAGCTTTGCAGCGATCAAATGGTCACTCTGTGAGAACCTCTGTTCCACCTGTGAGATGACTATGTCACATGCCTCCTTCATTACCGGCGCTGTGCTGCTGACTCATCGGCCTGGCTCGTCTGTTCCATCATGAGTGGTGGCGGCCAATGCATGAGTTTGCTGCCTCATTTTCTGGACATTTTCCTTGAAGCGGCAGAGCGCGCTGTTGATCCCAGGTGCATCGATGCTTCGTTTTTGCAGAGTTTTGTATAAAACATCCACTTCTGGCATAAGCAACGAAAAAACCTCCAGGAGCTGCATAAATGCTCGGTCCCGCAGTTTCTTTGACAGGCCGTATGCCTCACTTATGGTGACCGCATCCCATCCTGGTTGTGTGCGTATATGCTCCATACACTGAAGAAGTGCTTCTCGGGTCTCCCAAACCGCGTTCACAGTTCTGCTTTTAAAGTTCCATCTCACAGCCGGTGGCCGTGGTATGCGTCTCTGTGTTGCCTCTGCAAGAGCTGCAACACGTTTTGGAGCACCGGAGAAAAAAGTGGAAAAAGCAGTTAGATCTGCAAAAAACACCTTCAGGATGCTCATCCTTGCTGAACACAGTTGCTGCAGGGTCAGGTTCAGTTGGTGGGCGTAGCAGTGAACAAACTGAGCGTTTGGGTACGTCTCCTTCATGACCGTCTGTACCCCGCGCACGTTACCGCTCATGACGGCCGCCCCGTCATAGGTCTGAGCGATTAGCTTTTCTTTCAGCTTCAGGGGTTCAAGAACAGCCTTGATGCTGTTAGAGAGACCTACACCAGTTTTGTCCTTTACTTCCACAAACTCCAAAAAACGCTCTGTAACTGTGAGGTCAGGCATAATGTATCGCAGCACAATCACCATTTGCGATTTACATGAGACATCGGTTGTCTCGTCGGCCTGAACGGCAACAAATGATGTGTTGTCCACTTGCTTGGATATTTCCTCCCTGTACACATCATACATGCAGTCCAAGAGTTCATTCTGTATGGTGCTTGATGTCCCTTTGAAAACGGGCTGAGCTTCGTAGTGCCGTCGAAGCCTGGAATCGCCCTCACACATTGTCTCGAAAATTGACCTGAATATCCCTGGATTCAGAGAGTCCGCCGACTCGTCGTGGCCCCGCAGTGCTGTCTCACATTTCCCACACAGTTTAATACAGGTGATGATCCGACCCAACACGTACCTGTTTTCTTCCACCGTCCTATTATGATCATCAATGCCGCGTCTGTAGGCGCTGTCAATCTGAGCTGCAACATTCACCCTTCCCAGTAATCCCAATTTTACGGCATTTTCCAAGTGACTGTTGCTGCTCTCATGCTTCATTGTCCTCTCCGAAAGATGCTTTAAGTCCTTGTAACCTGTCCTCGACCAAGTACCTTGATCTTCACCAAAAAGCAGGCAAGGAAAGCAAAAGAGGGAATTCTTCTGGATGCTCGCCGTTAGCCATTTCTTTTTAGCAAACCACTCAGCATTAAACCCGCGGTTCACTTTGCCCGCAGTCTGGACCATTTGGAAATCCGGTGGATGGTGGGCACCGAGGCGCTTTACCTCCAGTTTCTCTCCGAGACTAAGTGTCTCAAATGTGTGCTCCAGTAAATGGTCAACTTCATTCATTTTCTTTCCGTGTTTTACTTCTTTTAATCGCTGGTGATGTTAGCTATATGCTGCTCTCTCGTCTCCTCTTCACACTACACGTGACGTTTCGCAGCACTGCACACGTGACATATTTACAGCCAATCAGTTCTGAATTATGTGAGATGACGTATGGTGGGGATGGCAGCTCTGTGCCCCTCTGGTCTTTTTTTTTTTTGCCACACACATTACATTGAAAAATACTCTGAGCATGCGCAGTGTAGTTTTTACAGTCACCGTTCACTTTGATGGTGAGAGGGTGGGGCATGATCAGGTTTTGTCCCACATGGCTCAAACGGCACTGTAGACACTAATTAGAAGAACACAGACTAAAACAGCAATGTACAGACGAATCAGATGATTAAACATGACCTTAAAATATATTTTATATATTATTTTATTTCTTTTTTTGCATCTTTTTGCATTTTTTGTAATAATTATGTGTAATACTTTCTGCTGACACTAGGTGGGGCTGTGCCCCACCTGCCCCTAATGACCAGTCGCCACTGCTTCAACCATAGAACCAGCGCAGCCAGATGAACCCAAAAGCAGCAGCTCTGCGGCCGCAGAGACTGTAAAAACCGTCGGCATCGTTGAACCGAAACAGGCTGGTTCCGCCTGCATGGAGGTTTGTTGTCGGGACATTGAGACGGGCAAATAAAAGCTTATTTGGGCAAAGAGAAAGGTACTTCAATGCAGAATGGTACAAAAACAGAGAGTGGTTAATTCTTTGCAAAACCACCAAACGAGCCTTCTGTGAAATATGCAGATTTGCTGCTGTCAAACGGCTTGTAACTTTCTCCAAATGTGGAGATGACAGCTTTGTAAATACCGGAGTTAATAACTGGAACTTTTCACAGAGAGTGTGTTCAAAAAAAGTGCGCTTACTTCGGTCAAACACCAGTCAACATTCAGCTTGTCAAACAAGAGCGTATTGAGCAGGAAAAAAGAAGCGATGGAATGATGGAGCAACTGCGCTGTCATATGTGTGGGCTGGACCTGTATAGTTTAATTTACAGGAAAGGAGTGAGCAGAGGGTAGAGTTGTCCATTCTTGTTCTGTTTTCTGTGACTATCTTCCTCCCCATGCTGAACACCCTCTCAGACTTTCAGTTGCGCGCGCTACTAAAGAGACGCGTTACCATGGAAACCAAACAATGGTGTAGCTGTCTTGAAGTCCAAGTGGAAACAGTAACATTTGGAGTGTTATGTTAGAATGAAACAGGTCGTGACTCACAAATCAGATTTAGTCAGAAATCGGGAGAAATGCGGGATAAATATGACCCGGGAGGAAATCTGGAGTCTCCCGCGAAAATCGGGAGGGTTGGCAAGCATGTCACATACACACGCACTTTTTGATCCCCCCACTTCTGAAATGAATCCGGCGCCGCTGATTTGGAGTTATGTTTGTTTTGTTTGATCAAACTTGAAGTAAGAAGATATGATTCTACACTGTATTGAAGTAAACATGTATTGTTTGAACTGTTGTATGTATAATCACTTAGAAAAAGAATGTTATTCTCACTTTTAAATTCACTGGCCCAGAGATTCTGTGTTTCAAACACCAACATTGATCCTTATCACCACTAAGAGCCAGATGCGGTCACTAAGTCGTTAAAAGACATCGTAAAATAAGTGGAGAAGAGTTCAAATGTCTGTGGGAGAATGGTTTAGGTGAAAATATTCCCTAGAAAGGAATGTAGCAGTAAGATAAGGTAAAGATAAACATTGACTTTTGACCTAGTGTGGTTTGGGGTCTCACTCTGTTCGAAACTCTGATTGACCCCGGCCAGAAGCGAATCCAGCCAGTCAGGACACTTGGGGGAGGTGGTCAGCTTAAACAGCTCCTCCCCAGGGGCTCTACTGATTCGCTTGGGAGTAAAGTGGGAAGGAAGACTCGACAAATCTCCGCCCCAAAAGTAGATAGAAATACGGATGTTTGTGTGTGTAAAAATGCTTTTGGGTTTGGTGAGTGGTTGACTCCGTTAAACTGTATCCGCATCGCACCAATGACAGAAGGCACTCTCTTCTCGTTCGATGGGTGGTTTGATCCCGATACATTTTGGCCGCATCGCATCACAGACCTAAAAGCCCGGGGTACCCGGAGTACTCTGTATAACTTGTATATGTGTTTGGTTTCCTACCAGTAAACTCAGATAATTGTTGTAACTTTTGATTCCGGTGTTTTCAATTCCTTTCTTAATTTAATAGAGATCCAGCCTCATCCAACGAACGGCGCGGAGAGAGGGGGGCTATTTAGCCACCAGAAAAGTGTTCTACTCCAACAAACTGCAAAGACCTGTAGCCTACCTGTTGGGGACTGTAAGTATAATATTCTTAGATGGTGAATTAAACCTACGTGGCAATAGTGAACAACCTTTTTTCCCAAAGTACATTGAAAACAAGTCCATGCTTTTGGAAGTCTTTTAACCTGACTGTTCTTTCACCTGCACTATTTCTATTCAAATCTATCGTGCTCTGTTTCATTGCACTATTTTTATTTTTGTGTTATTATTTATTTTTTCTCTTATGTCCTTTATATAATATGTTGCACTGTTGGAGGAGATCGGGACCTAAGATTTTCATTACCATAACTACACTGTAGCTGCTGTGCACATGATAATATAACCAGGGGTGCACATAACTGGTACGCAGGTACGCATTTCATCGTGAGTGGTGCAGGAATGTCGTATTTCTGTGTTGCTCCCTGAAGGCAGCATCTCCCTGCTCCAACGTTGACATAAACATCTTTCTCAGCTCATGAATCCATGAATTGGTCAAATAAATCTTTGTCTTATAAACATCCCAGGTCCCCTACAATCTGCACTGCTTTTTCCAATATAATAATAAATAAAAAAACGTAATTGTATTATTTTATTGAAAAACAAAAAAGGAAACCCTTACAGAGAACGGGCACCGAGATGTAATCCTGTTTACTGATGTTCTGCAAAGCTGGGCGTCATTGATCCACTTTAGCGAGGTAGTAATGGATGATTGAAATGTTAACGAGCCCCGCTTCAGTTTATCGGAGATGGAAGCATAGAGCAACACGCTCCCGACCTAAAATAACTAAAACACTGTCCGAATAACTCGATCCTACTCTTTGAGTGTACTTAAAGTGGACCTATCATGCTATATTTGAATAATATAGTGTAGGACCATACCTATATAAGACATATTTATGCACTTTTTTAGCTCTGTTTTTGCAAGGGCTGATTCTGTGAGAACAGCACCATCTACAGGCCTGGCATATGTACTACAGCGTCTCCAGCGCTTTGGAACGGCAATGGCCGTGGCTGTCTCCTCTTGATTGGTGGAGTTGGCCCAATAGCCGTAGCGCCACCGTCCTGACGTCAGGACAGTGTTCAAATCTGGATCAGTTTTTATCAGATCCGTTGCAGCCCCTTTTTTAGAGATTTGGGTATGGAGGAAAATAGAGAGGGTTGTGTTTTCTGACACTTAGTGAGTTCCCTGGAACACCGGGGACACATATTCATGTATAAAAGACGTACAAAAGTGCATTTTGCATGATAGGTCCCCTTTAAGTTACCTTGGAAATATCGGACTAACGAAAAATGCCCAAAAAAGGAAAGAAAAACCACTCCCAAAGCAAAAATCACGACGAAGAAGAAATCGATCAGCTATCTCGAGCCAGCAACAGCATGAAGGATGACACACAGCCAGATGATGCAGATCCCAGCAGGGACGCACATTTAAGTTTAATTCTAAACGAGCTGCGAGACTTTAGAAAAGACTCCAGCCAACAACTCAACGGAATAAAGGAAGACATCAACACAATTAACAAAAGAATGGAGGAAGCAGATGAACGAATTGACGCAGCTGAGACCAGGATCCATTCATGGGAAGAGGTATCTGGGCTAGTGAAGCTACAGGTACAGACAGAGGCTAAACTAATGGACCTAGAGGGATGATCATGTCGCGAAAATGTCAGGATATATGGAGTAAAGGAAGGAGCAGAAGCCATGTCGACAACGGTGATCACCTTTGTGGAAGAGCTACTAACTAAAGGCCTGGAACTGCCCCCCTCTGCGCTACAGATCGAGAGGGCGCACCGTGCGCTCGGCCCCAAACCTCCGGCCGAGGCCACACCGAGATCACTGGTAGTGACATTTTCAAGTTATAGAATGAAAGAAGAAGTAGCCTGGCAGAAAAAGGGGTTTTATTTCAAAGAAAAAAAAGTCAACGTGGACCATGATTACACACCAGAATTGCAGAGAAGGAGGAGGCAGTACGCGGAAGCCAAAGCGGCACATTCCATTCCCGGCCAGAATAAAAGTGTTTTATTCGGCTGAGGAGGCAACAGCAGACATGGTGAAGAGAGGGATAACAGTGACGGTCCTAAACAATCAGAGCTCCCCTCTGGACCAGATTAACCGACTGACCTGGGAACCCAGCAGAAAGCGGGGAGATCAACAGCACCCGAGCTCCAAGCAACATTTCAAGGAACGGTTTTGAGGCTTTCGACATCGGGATACATGATAAGTAGCCTATATTTAACAATGCCCACTTTTATGGATGCTCCTTTCTGAATATCTTGTTTTAAAAAACAAAAACAACAATAAGGCTATTTTTTCACCTCTTTTCTGGCCCGACAAAATCGTGGTTCTATCGGGGCCAATAAACAGGGCTGAGTCGGGCTGAGTATGCTAAACTAGAGAGAGAATCGCTGGCAAGGGGGCTACAACTACAACAAGATGAACATATTTGACCGTGATTTAATTGTAATACACGTTTCAAAATGATGCCGAAGTAACAACATACTGATACCGGTTAGTAAAAACCATGAATTAATGCTTTGACAAGTCTGCAGACAGACGGCAGGCGAAAAACCTTTTAAAATGCGTGTTTTCTGAATGGAGATCGGCTAAGCTAACGCAATATATGCTCCGACCGTCCACACTCACAACAACGGCCTACAGACATAAATAAACCAGCGACTGTATTCACCATGACACAGACAGTCTGTGGTTTGTACTTGTTTAACTTTTGTCTAGTTTCTGAACAGATATGAGGAGCTGTGAGCTCTGAGTGCTAACAGCTAACGGCTGTGTTGTTTTTCTGGGGTTCGCATAGTGTAATGGCGCATTTCCACCACACGGTCGGCCTCGGCCTCGCTCGGTCACGGCTCCGCCTACACTGCGTTACTATAGTAACTACCCCAGTTCCTAAACTGTAATGGAAGCGCAGCATGAAGTGAGCCGGCCCTAACAAGGCCCAACCAAGCCCCCAGGAAGTGCGCCGGACTCAGATGAAAATATTCGTGCTGGCCAAACGGCGGTACTACACTTCCTTTTGGTTGCCAGGCCCGGAAACACTTTTTCCCATTGACTTACATGGGGAAAGAGTGGTCTGTAAATCGTTGGATCATTTTTTTTTAAACTAAATAAACTACCCAGTATGAACACTTGTATAGCCCTTATTAAAAACATTCGTTCCTCAAGTTGTAAAAATGTGCTAATAACGTTATTCTGTGAGTTATTTCCCTCTGCATTATGAACGCGCATATAACCCACGGGACCGCGCCGCCCGGCACGTTCATGTTACGTGTTCAGCACTAGTACATGCGTTTATCTTTACCCATGGATGCACAATAAGAACGGACCCATATCGCCTTACTGCCAGCCCACGGAGCTGTAATAATGGATATATTGCACATGTTTGCTGTAATTCATCATTTGTAAAATATTATACTACATGGGCTGTATGATTAAATCTTGTACCGTAAATGTTGTATTAAATAGTTAATATTACCGACGTAGATTAACGTCCCTGTAGCTTCTTATTGCACTAAGAAGCTTATTGCACTGTATGTATATATATATATATATATATATATATATATATATATATATATATATATACAGTGCAATAATTCTTTCATGCTAAATGAAGCTCTGTTGCTTGGATATCCTGTTACAGCGTAATATAAAAGTACATAATTACTAGCTAAATACATAATTACTAGCTAACCGCTAGCTGCTAACTGCCGCCTCGTTAATATCAAATCTATCATAATAACAAACCATTACCATGCCGTCATGAACGTGCGGTGCTGTTACGTGTACGCAAATTGACGTGCTTGATGTGAACGAGCATTTTGGGGGGCATGGTTAAAGTTGCGCATGCGCTATGAGCGCACATACGGGTACTTCTCAGGCATGCCGGGTAATCTGTGACGTTTCGCTCTCTCAAAAGTTGGGCCATTTTATCATCATGCGCGAATGAGCAACTCTCATAGGAATGAATGAGGCCCCGCCTCCCACGCTGTATCCAGTTCTTATTATACATCCATGGGCCCAACGCGGCCTAGCCATACCAACACTCCAAGGCCCAATATGAGGCCTTAAATCTGGAAGTCAACGATACTTATGATTTTGGATATTATTTTGTTATAGTTTTGGATTTTATTAATGTTATATATACAAAAGGGGATGTAAGAAATGATTTAAATGCAGCATTTCATGGATTTAAAATAAAGGCAAATAGTCACTATGCAAAGTAAAGGGTCAATTAAAGTAATTACATACAATATGAACGTTCTGGGAAACCCAATTAAAAGGAACAAAGTAATGTCAAAATTAAAAAGAGATGGAGCCGAAGTAGCCCTCCTGCAGGAGACTCATCTAACAGAACAGGAATGTTAGTGCAATGTATGGCTCACCAACCTTAAATGTTAACACAGAGAGAGATCAATAAAACACAAACACAGACATGGTTGAGATTAATTATTATTCAGTTGCGCAACAACAATAATAATCTGTAGTACATCACCTGCCACAGCAGCCAATCGTGGAAATGCCCCACGAATACAAGAAACAGAGGGCAGATATAGGTTTCCTAAATGACACACGAACATGTTCCCTAACCATGTTTAACGCACACACATTGTCAGGTCTCTTAAACTTGGACATGTTCCAGATGTAGAGAGGTCATCATCTCATGACGTCTTTAGGAGTCTTGCAGGATATGAATTATCCAATTAACAAACTATATATACGTCTGCACATGAACGCACACACATTTCTTCCATTAACTAACATACCAACATCCTTATCGTTTCTAAGCTAATGCATGCTGGATATCAACCACTAACTTTAGACTCTAACTGTATTATATCTGAGGAAGACGTCCCTTGGACTTCCTCTGACCTTTGCCAATTTACTTAACGTGGGTACATCTGCTGATAATTGCGGCAATGGAGCCTCTCTGACCTGTGTTACCTTAATAAATAAGCCAGAAATACGCTGTATTAAGGATTCTGCCATAACAGGACCACCAAAAACTTAAAAAGTGGAACTTCAGTCCATACTCATCCTCCTACAGAAAGGGATCCAGGAGGGACGTAACAATCCTAATCTCCAGTAAATTACATTTTGCACATATGAAAAAAAGGACAAAGAAGTCTAAGGACAGAGGGTGTCGTATTGTCATACTGATATTCTGTACAAACTGTGAAGTCCACTGAGACAAATGTAACATTTGTGATATTGGGCTATATAAATAACATTGATTGATTGATTGAGATGGGAGATATGTACTTATCCGGGGAAATGTGCACGGTACTCTAGTTACCCTCCTGAATGTATACGCTCCCCCAGGATCTGAATGGTCATTTTATAAACACATTTTCGAAATAATAACATTGGAGGCCCAAGGAATCCTAATTTGTGGGGGAGATTTCAATATTAGACTTAACCCAACTTTAGATACATCAAAACCTCTCTCTTCAGGAGGGAAAAAAATCACCAAGAACATTAAACTGATGTTGGGAGACCTGGGACTCTCGGATATATGGCGAGACCTAAATCCGATAAAAAAAATGTGACCTTTTATTCACACCCACACTCTGTATATTCAAGGCTTGAGTATTTTTTTATGCATCAGAACGATTTTAATAGGGTTCAAGATTGCAGTATCGGGACCATGGACTTATCGGACCATGCCCCGGTCTCCATGGCATTAAATCTAGGACTAGAAAGGAAAAACACAATCTGGAGACTGAACACAGGAATTCTTAAACAAACGGCCGCAAATTAGGACCGATATAAAAGATGATCTGAACATTAATGATAATGGAGAAGTGTCCCCAATCATCATGGGATGCATGCAAAGCTGTTCTAAGAGGAAAAATAATTGGATACTCCTCAAACATAAATAAGCAAAGAAAAGAGAAAACAAATCAGCTTCAAACAGAACTAAAACATCTAGAAAATATACATAAGAAAACATTAAATACAAAAACTAAAATGGAAATAGATTAAAAAAAGAACGAACTCCATGAAATGTCTCAAACGACATTAAAAAAAACGATCTTTCTAAAACAAAGATATTATGAGGTAGTAGGTAAATCAGCAAAACTATTGGCCTACAAATTAAAAAACAACAGGTAGAAAACACAACCTATAAAATAAAAGACCCTGAAGCAAGTATTATACATAGTAAGATAAAAGACGTATATAAAACTTTTTTTAATTTCTATAAAAACCTATACACACAACCTAAAATAGATAAAACCAACATCAGGAGTTTCCTTGATTTGATAACTTTTCCTGAAGTGAGGGATGAGCAAAATCATAAATTAATTAGAGAAATGACGGGAAAAGAAGTAGAAAAGGCAATCGCAGACTTAAAACCCAATAGAGCCGCAGGCCCAGATGGTTTCCCTTCTGAATGGTGCAGGGAAATGATGGATCTACTGATCCCAACAATGAGGGATGCTTTTAACCACGTGCTTCAGACAGGTATAGCCCCCCCCCCCCTCATGGGGGGAAGCAGTAATCTCCCTGATACCGAAGGAAGGGAAAGACAAATGTGACTGTGGAAGCTATCGTCCAATAAGTGTGCTAAACCAGGACTATAAGATCTTTACCCACATTTTGGCAAAAAGACTCGAAGAAATCCTCCCCCAGATAATAAACCTAGATCAGACAGGATTTATCCAACAACGGCAAACTCAAGATAATATCTGCAGGACTCTACATAGAGTTGAACATATATCAAACAATAAACTCCAGGCAGTACTCTTGAGCCTTGATGCAGAAAAAGCCTTTGATCGAGTTAACTGGAAATTCCTATACCAAGTTCTTGAAAAGTTTGGCTTTCACAAGATCTTTATTAATAGTGTTCAAGCATTGTACGACAACCCTTATGCAAGAATACAAATAAATGGAGCCATCTCAAACTCTTTCCACCTTGAGAGAGGGACACGACAGGGATGTCCAATCAGCCCTTTGTTATTTGCAATTTATATTGAAGCTCTGAGTTTAGGAGTTATTCAAAATAACAATATTACCGGCATAAAAGTATATGGTCAGGAACATAAATTATCATTATTTGCTGATGATATTTTAATATACCTGTCAAACCCAGATGAATCATTCTTGAGTTTATTGACATTTTTGGACACTTATAGTTCTGTCACAGGGTACAAACTCAAAATAACAAAAACCCAAATACTGAGCTTTAATTACAAGCCAAGCCAACATATAAACTCAACCATTGAACTTAATTGGGATCCGAACCACTTAAAATATCTGGGAGGAAGCATCTCTAAAGATTCAAAGGATTTGTATACACTACATTTCAACCCTCTAAATCAGAAAATAAAAGAAGACATAAATAGATGGAACTTAATCCCAGTGCTGAGCTTTGAATCTCGAATAGAATCAGTGAAAATGAACATCCTACCTAGGCTCTTATACCTTTTCCAGAATCTACCAATTGAAATCACAGACAAGCAGTTTAACGAATGGGATAAAACCATATCAAGGTACATCTGGCAAGGGAAGAAACCAAGGATTAGATTCTGTACTCTTCAACTAGCAACAAACAAGGGAGGAGTATCGCTCCCCTGCTTGAAGGACTATTATATATCTGCCCAATTAAGAAGCTTGTTCTGCTGGTGCAAGCCAGACTACAGGGCTAGAGGGAAGAAATCGAGAATAATGTATCAGGAGGAGTACCAATCGAGGCAAGGTTAGGTGATAAAAGACATGTTAAAAACTTACTGGAAAAAGAAACCACTGGATAACTTCTCTTTAAAATGATGGTTAAGGGTCATTACCAGGAGTGACTTGCTGGAGGAAATGAAGGTATTAAGATGGGGCTCACATGATCTTGATTTCACCCCGAGCAAGCTAGATACAAAATATAAAGGTGGGCCAAACATGGCCTTACTTCATACTGCAATTTCTTCAGTAAAGGAAACCATGACCGATTTTCAAACACAAAAAAAACGATTAACGGTGATTTTTTTACATTTCTACAGGTACGCCATTACTTAATTAGTTCCCTGTCAGACAGTCAGAAGGCCCTTGACAATCCTTTATTAATAGTTTTCACCAGTGCATACACATCAGACACAGGGATGAAAGTAATCTCAAAACTTTACAAAGCTCTTCAAGATATTAAAAAGGAAAATACTTTCTACATAAAACACAAATGGGAAAACGAAACCAAAAAAAACATCCCTGACGAAGTCTGGACAAATTACTGTACTTTTCAATGGAAGATCTCTAGCTCAGGCACCTACAGGATGTTTAGTTGGAAGATGCTGAGCAGGTACTTTTTCAGCGGACTATCTGCCGTCATGATTTCAGAATCTTTTCTGTGCTTTTGCCTGTCGTTTTCCCTGTTTTGGTTGTGCCATGGCAACAGTGGCGGCACCAGAGCATTTTTGTTGGGTAATCTATGGTAGGGCTAACCCATACAGTGGTGGGGCTCAAGTCAGTATTTGCAATGTAATTACATACACGCTATATCGCCCCCCTTGACAGTGAAACGCCACGCGTGAGGTTTAGATTATTTCCCTGTCTCAATCAAAATGGAACTGTATGAAATAAAATGGCACAGTTGTCTTGTAGTAAATAAAAAAGGATCACTGTGAACTGTATGATAGTACACGTTGAAGATCCAATGGGGATACTGAATGAGGGGAAGGAGCAGTGGATAGAGCCTTGGTGTTGGGATCAGAGGGTCACAGGTTCAAACCCCACTGCAGTCAGCATGTCGTTGTGTCCCTGAGACACTTCACCACAAAATTGCTCCTGTGGGGATTGCCCACAGTAATAGTATGTAAGTCGCTTTGGATAAAAGCGTCTAACAAGTAACATGTAATGTAATGTAATGCATGACGCAGACCCAACGTTTCGTTGCTCTGATTGGCTGTAGGTCTATTCAAATTGCATTCGGAGGCATTTTGATCTGACCGCGGCCGCGCTGATATTATAACGCCAGAGAATTTCCACACCTTTAGTGCATAAAACTCCCCCACTACTTAGACTATTCCTTGCACCCCTCTTCTAGCATAACCCTGAATAGTCTCAACCATATTGCATCAGTAACGTGCACTTGTTACAGCAGGATCAGTTTGGTGTGTTGTGGACACGACCCGTATATTTCGTTAATCCGTGTTCTCAACATTTAGCATTTTGCTTATTTAATTTAATTTGCTTACTTAACATCAATTTTCATGGTGTGGGCTAAGGTGGGACTAAGTCATTTCTTGGTAGGGCTGTAGCCTACCCCAGCCATACCCTGGCGCCGCCACTGCATGGCAACAGCTTTTGTGGAAAAACTCACTATTGTCATATTGAGGGTGTTGAGGGCCGGACCATTAACTGTCATCTGAAGTCTGGTGCCGTTTAGGACCATTTATCATTTAGTTACGACAACTTTGGCGCCAAATCACGGCTATGCCGTGCGAAAGAAAAAAGTTCCGTGATATCGTTGTTCCGCCCATGTCTCGAGAAGCTACCTGGACGAATTTGGAGTTGTATACGTATAAAGTCCCAGGAGTTTGTTAAAGTACGGAGGAAGGAAAAATGCGATAAATCGCGTTATTCCAACGCCAAATTCAAAATGGCCGACTTCCTGTACGTTTTTTGTATACTCCTCCAAGATGCATTTTCTCCCGCACCCTAGATATACGTAGCGAGTTTCGTTCGTTACGTGAAAGTGAAAGTGGTGGGAGTGGGGGGAGTTTACGTAAAACCGGAAGTGGGCATGGCTTGCGCAATTTTTGATGTAAAGTTCCGGAACCAATTGCACATCGCAATTTTCACCACTTCTGACGTGCTTGCAGCATTTGATGAGTTTTCACATATTGTTGCGGGGGTCAAAAGTGCGCGCAATGTTTTAAAATAATTATAATAAATAAATAAATAATTATAATAAATAATCCTTCCAATATCAATAATGTGCGCTACCTACTGTAGGGTACTTTTTTTTCTACCACTTTTTATGGGCTTTTGGCTTGTCGTTTTCCCTGTTTTGTGTGGGTATTTGCATTTTTAAAGCGAGCGGTACAATTGATCCTACCGATATCAATCACGTGAGTTGCACGTGACTGGGCTCGCGCAGTCTATCTGCCGTCATGATTTCCGAATCTTTTCTGTGCTTTTGCGGTCGTTTTCCCTGTTTTGTGTGTGCTTCGCAGGTTTATCGCTCGCGCAGCTGCAATAGGGTCTTCACCGACCTCTGGTCTCAGACCCTAATAAAGTGTACCATATATAACATAACTAATTAAACAGTGCCATAAAATGTAAAGAAATAAAGTGTCAAATAAATAACAAACTGACCTGCTCACAACATGTGGTCCTTTAAGGTGCATCCCTTCTCTTTCCCCATACCCTCTTTGCTCCAGCTCAGCCCTCCATTCCTCACAGGACTGGCTCTCTGATTCTGGACAGTACCAATTGCCAAGTACTGTAAGTGGGCTGGTGGCTTCCTGTCTTTGTTGAACTTTTTCCAAAAGATGGCGTCTGTCTTTTTGACTTTCTTTTGCCTGATCCAGATTGCTCCTTCTCCTCTCCTCTTTCCCTGTACTGCTGTGTGGTGTACGGCACGTTACTCTGACCGGATGTTAGCGCCTGAGTAGCTGATGGCAATGGCATGTTGAGAAGCATCATCTGAGATCTTCCAGGCACAACCTGTGAGGGTCCAGGCACTTGAGGAAGCTGCACAGATGGTACCATGTATGGTGTTGAGAAGGGTGGAGTCGGTGCAAGGAAGGGAAGAGCATAGTATGGAGGTGGTGGTGGGACCTGTGAGATGGCCACTGGTTGGGATCTCTTCTGGAGCTTTGCCTCACCAGCAGTGTTTGGTGGCAGAACAAAGGTGTGAGGCTCAGCCAAACTGCCAGGATACAGAGATATCCCTTTCTGCATCGCCACAAGAAGCTTCTCGGGTCCTGCCATGGGAGCGTCAGGAGCGGGGATACCCTGCTTCAGGATCTGCTGTTCCTGAGACCTGCTCAGCGCCTGCTGAACCTGCGGGAAACATGAAACAATCAATATTAATGAACACAATATCTGTAATGAAAAATAGTTGGGATTATTTTAACAGTAAATAATTGTATTGGGTAAGTATTACAGTGTAAGTAAACATGTCTTGCAGTATATGCAGTATGCTTATTTACTCACCATTGTGTGACAGTTGCAACATTCACTTCTGGGAGCTGGATGGTGGTCTCAGTCATCACCTTGGCGTTGGTGATCACGCACTCTCGGATGTGCTTATAAGCACGTGTCACCATTCTGAACTGTGAGACCCTCACTCCCTCGCAGCGCACAGTATTTTGGTAGAGGTCACAGAGCCTTGTGAAGATGGCCTCCACCACTCTGTTGCAGTTTGGCCACAGTGCAGGACTGTGAGCCCCAATGAAGCACCTGTAAATTCAACAGAATACTTATTATTATTCATTACTAAAGATTGAGATGTATTTGTACTTTTCTGTAATTTGACTTCCCTAAAGTTATGGGGGAAACCCAGAAAGTGTTGTTCTGCTTTATTCCATCTGACACACACACTTGCTTATTGTAGGTCTCTTATGTAATTGTTTGTTTTGGACCCAAGAAAGGAAAGGTGGTGTTCAAGTATGCACACATCAAAGATCTTGTTAAGGACTTTAGTACGAATATTGTGTTTCTTTGCCTAAGCAACAGCAGCTGATGTTAAGTTGCGACAACAAAAGGAAAAGGAAATTAAAACTAAATGAGAAAAATGAACATCACCAGTATCACTAAATGTGTCCACTTAATAACATTCTGTTGAGTGTTTGAGATATTGAAATGTAAACATACCTGCAGGATTTGCCTCCTCAACTTGTACTGCCTCTGGCAGGAGTGTGCTGTCATCGACCCCACTGGACACAGCCGGGTGTGTGAGGGGGGATGCTGGAGGCGGGTGTGTGAGGGGGGATGCTGGAGGCGGGGGGTGCGTGAGGGGGATGCTGGAGGAGAGTGTGTGAGGGGGGAGACTGGAGGCGGGGTGTGAGGGGGGATGCTGAAGGAGGGTGTGTGAGGGGGGAGACTGGAGGCGGGTGTGTGAGGGTGGATGCTGGAGGAGAGTGTGTGAGGGTGGATGCTGGAGGCGGGTGCGTGAGGGGGGATGCTGGAGGCGGGTGTGTGGGGGGGATGCTGGAGGGGGGTGTGTGAGGGTGGATGCTGGAGGCGGGTGTGTGAGGGGGGATGCTGGAGGAGAGTGTGTGAGGGGGGATGCGGAGGAGGGGTGTGTGAGGGGGGAGACTGGAGGCGGGTGCGTGAGGGGGATGCTGGAGGAGAGTGTGTGAGGGGGGATGCTGGAGGAGGGGTGTGTGAGGGGGGGATGGAGGCGGGTGGTGAGGGGGGAGACTGGAGGCAGGTGTGTGAGGGGGATGCTGGAGGAGAGTGTGTGAGGGGGGATGCTGGGGAGGTGTGTGAGGGGGGGGAGACTGGAGGGGGTGTGTGAGGGTGGATGCTGAAGGCGGGTGTGTGAGGGTGGATGCTGAAGGGGGTGTGTGAGGGTGGATGCTGAAGGCGGGTGTGTGTGAGGGTGGATGCTGAAGGCGGGTGTGTGAGGGTGGATGCTGAAGGCGGGTGTGTGAGGGTGGATGCTGGAGGAGGGTGTGTGAGGGGGAGATGGAGGAGGGTGTGTGAGGGGGGGAGAGGCTGTAGGAGGGGTGGAGGGGGGAGATGGAGGAGGGTGTGTGAGGGGGAGACTGGAGGGGGTGTGAGGGTGGATACTGGAGGAGGGGGCGTGAGGGGGGGGGGGGGGGGGGAGGGGGGATGCTGGAGGAGAGTGTGTGAGGGGGGAGATGCGGAGGAGAGTGTGTGAGGGGGGATGATGGAGTGGAGGAGGTGTGTGAGGGGGGATGCTGGAGGCGGGTGTGTGAGGGTGGATACTGGAGGAGGGGGTGTGTGAGGGGGGAGACTGGAGGCGGGTGTGTGAGGGTGGATACTGGAGGAGGGTGTGTGAGGGTGGATGCTGAAGGCGGGCGTGTGAGGGTAGATGATGGGGCCTGTGCAGCCTCGAAGGACACAGGCAGTTGGAGGAGGTGGGGTGTTGGTCATATCATCAGACAACATAACATCAACTTCCACTGCTATGCTGACGACACCCAGGTCTATATCAAAACACAACCCAATACCACCAATACTACCCAAACACTAAACACCTGCCTGGAAGACATGCGCTCCTGGATGACCACCAACTACCTCCAGCTCAACAGCAGCAAGACTGAGGCAATCCTGATAGGCACCACCGACCAGCTTGCCAAGGCCGCCAACATCAGCCCCTCCCTTGATGGTCAGCTCATTTCTCTCTCCTCCGTTGTCACCAACCTCGGGGTAAGGTTTGACCCCACTCTGTCTTTCCAAGCCCACATCAAACACATCACCAAGACCTCATTCTTTCACCTGAAAAACATTTCCCGACTGAAGCCCTCACTCTCAACCGATTACATCAAAAAACTGGTTCTATTAGACTATTGCAATGCACTCCTCTCCGGTCTCCCAGCCAAATCCATCAACCGCCTGCAACTTGTCCAGAACAGCACAGCCAGAGTTCTCACCGATGCAAAAAGGTCCGCACACATAACCCCCATACTTGCACAACTACACTGGTCCCAGTCCACTACAGGATCCAGTTTAAGGTTCTGCTCCTCACTTACAAAGCCCTGAATGGACAAAGCCCAAAATACCTCTGTGACCTCATCCGTACCCAGACATCTACCCGCTCGAGCGTTGCTGTTCCTCTTTGCAGACTCACTCAGCAGGTCACTTTGTATGAAGACTATTTAACAACACTAAGATGCATTTCAATTATAAAGGATAATAACATATGGAACCCCTCGTCTTCCTCCCCTCAATAAAGGAGTCAAGTGTTCTTCTTCTCTGCTGGCATGAGCACCGGCATGATCGCCTCTCTCATCATCGTCTTCTTCATTCTGGCTCGCTTCCTGCCGAAGGTAAGGACTCATTTTACTGCCATGTTGAACAGATATTGGGTTTTCCTCCAGGGGTGGCTGCATCTCCTTTAGGGATGAGGTGAGGTCAGTCATGGGGAGGGGCTTTTCATACCAAGGACACTTAACCAATCAACAAACACTCACGGACCACCTGACTCCCCAGACATCCAGAACCAAAAGGCCTGCTCACCACTCCAACAGTTTATAACAAACTACAGCCTGATGACAGCTTCACTTCTCTGTATCGCCTCGTTCACACATTACATCAACAATACAAATACAACTACAGATTCTACAAGCATTTCCTTCATATGAGATTTGAAATGCTCACAGGTTTTACACCTCGTATGAAAAGTAGACAACATTTATTACAGAGTTTATGTCCGAGCCGACAGACTCTCAGAAAGATCGTTTTACTGAGAGAAATGCAAAATGCCTGAAATACGACTCAAACCTCCACTGTGGATTTTCATAATAAAATACAAACTATGGTTGCAGGCCCGAGTTCAACATGAATTCAACATTAAACACAAGTTCATTATTTACACTGTTCCATTTATTTAGCATTTAGATAAGTGTTAAAAGATCGATGGATGGTCTAACGGGTAAATTCCCTTTGGCCTCCAGAGAGGGCAGAAGTACACACATCCTTTACTCAAGTAGAAGTTTTTAGACATTTAGTCAGAAAGAGCTTCAATGGTGTTCCTCACACGTGCTGATGATGTGTTTTATTACCCAGAGCACTCTTTGTTATTGTATCTACAGGATAAAAAAACAAAAATCTCTAATATTTATTGAGTTGTATTTTACATATTAATTCAAGTATAACAAATAAAATCATACATCACTTTCCCTCCGTCATAAATCATCCATTTCTTCCACTAACTCAAATCTCTTCTCGCTGTGAGGTGGTTGTCATTCATCCAATTATACGGAGGATTGTTTATTTCTAATCTTCTTTATTTCAAATGTATTTGTTATTTGAAGTCGTGCATGATGTCTGCTTATTTCTGCCGTTTGAGCTCTACATCCACGATTCACTTTGCTTTGTTCACTTGTTTTATTATTATTATTAATGATGAACATGTTTGTTGTTCTGCTTTGTGAAGCCCCTGAGCAAGTGTTATTGTGATATTGGGTTATATAAATTGGATAATTAACTACCAAATACATACATTAATATCATTACTATAAACATTATTAAAGCTTTAAAAATGATATTTAATTCCTGATAAGATGCCATTTGAATACCTGTGACTGACCTGTGAGTGTCCTCTCTGTCCCTGCAGGCGGCTCAGAGCTGCAGTTCTCTCTTTTTGTCCTGATCCATTTCTATAAAAACCTGTCTGAAAATGAGCTGATCAGATTTTGGCCACTTTATGATGTCATAACGATGTTTTGTCTTGTGTAACCATTAGCCAATCAGCAAGGGGATTATGGGTAATGCTGCAATGATCTGTTGGTGTTTCAGCCAATCAGAGACAGGCTCTAGATATATCTGAGAGCTGTGATATATTGATGAGAAACAGTATAACAGGGGACCTTTAATGCTCTTAATGTCTCTCATGTTTGTAAAGCACTTTGAATTGCCTTGTGTTGAAAGGGGCTCTATAAATAAACGTGCCTTAGCTCGGGCTGCAAACTTTATATGAATGTAATATAATATTGTGCCTTATCGTTGCTGATGTTGTGTTTTTCCTCCTCAGGTTTGCAGACTTCGTGGAGGGCTGTCCTCACCTGGTGTCCAACGAGGTGTCGGTGCACGCGCAGGAGTACGGCTTCGGAGGGTCCTTCTTCGAGGAGGAGTTCTTCGACACGGACGACGAGGAAGACGATGTCATGAAACCTCTGAAGACACCGGAGTGAGACGACGCTTTGTGGAGAATTAAGAGACGATTTGAGTATTGCCTTTCAGGAAAAACGATGAGAGGAGAGCCGCTCTGCGCGAGCTAACGTCCAGAGAGAGGAGGACACGGAGCGTGGTCTCCAGAGAAATGACAGGAAGTGGTGAGGTCTAAAGACGAAGTGAGGCAGCTTCAAAGGATGTGAACAAACTCTTTTTTGTTTTTAGGGAGAATCTGATTAACGGTGATCGGGAGCGCTTTCTTTTGGAGGTCAAAGCTAATGTTTTACTGTGTGATGGCAGCGTGTACGGGCCAGAGAATGCAAACACTTGAGGAAATAAAAAGTGGGTTTTTTTCTGATTAAACTGATTTATCTTTTATCTCAATGGAAATAAATTCTGCTCTGTTTTTCTGAACAGACTTGAGTTTCTTGGTGTTTTTCAAAAGAAATTAAAATGCTCAAAAACTCAAAGTATTCTTGCTAATCATTGATGAATTACACATTGTGAAGAATAAATAATAAATGTAAAAAATGCATCCAAGTCAATGTTGGTGCCAATTTTTACACATAAAAAATACTTTATTTATTGTTTATTCATAATAATGTTGTTCTCTTAGGTTTAGCTTTTTACGTTTTTTTTTAAAAATAAAAATAGAAATATATTCAATGGGTTTGGTGATGTTCTGATTCTGCAGACCTTCTCTCCTCGCACTATTCCATCCTATTTACTTGCACTATTTTAACTCTTGTATCTGTGTTATTGTGTTGCTCTGTTGGAGGAGCCTGTGACCTCAGATTCTCATTGATATATCTACACTGTAGCTATGTTCAAATGACAATAAAAGCCTTAGATTAGATTAGATTAGAATCTGTAATGACCACACAGCCAGGCTGGTGGAATTCGTGTTCAGTGCAGATTATTACAGCTTGTTCCATACAATTCAACATACAATAAACAGACAATAAAAAGTACAACACACAGCACAGGGCAAAGACATACATCATGACATGTATACATAAAGTTCAAGGTGTGGTGGATTGTGATTGAACCTTGAATCTCACCCCATGGCATTTCCCCTTGCACTGTGCCCCCTCTTGTGGCGAAAATGGGTATTACACGTGGAGCTTATTTTAATACTTAATTCATAATAAAACAAACTTGACTTGATAGCAACATGCTAACTGGAAGAGCAGCAGGGCACTATAGCAATGCTAACAGCTACATTATCACTGGGCAATTAAAACAAGTGGTTTAAATATAAAGCCAAAACAGTATTCCTGATATCAATCAAACATCATGAAAAATTACTTAATGCTTAAGACTTACACAACAACATTTAAACAAACAGCTGGACCATTTCATCCCTGACATTGTTCATTATTCTGTATATACCAAATATAACCTGTATTCATTTCATTTACCTGTTGTGAAAATCACCTGAACAAGCAAACATGGCGGATCAGCTGCAGGTGGAAGAATCGGGAAAAGACGTTACGTGATGACGTCAGACGCACGATACTAAGGGAAAGCACATCGATGCACTTTCACTGATACAAGAAGTCAACAAACTATAGATACAATCCACAACATTACACCAACGCAGAAAACTGAATCACAAATATCAAATAGACTTTTAGATTGTATTACTTTAGTTTATTGTTGTATTGGAAATGGATTTAGTCGAGTATAAATACCAACACAAACAAAAGTACACTTACCTCATAATGTACTCAGGTATTTGAGTAAAAATACTGAGTGACATTCCGCCACTGATACGTCATCACGTTGATCCAGCCTGAGCACGGGGCAGCTGACAGGAGGATGGGGTGCAGAGATATCTGATAATAAGAAAATAAGAACACGAGAGGCTGGTTTGCTCGTTCTTTTAATCCGTCTTCATGGCTCTAACAGCGGACTCCCTCTGCCGCTCTGCCCGCTGATGTTAGTCTTAACTCTCCCATACACACCCAAACACTTCAGAGACATGTTCTGTATATATCTGGACCTGTGATATATTGATGAAAAACAGTATAACAGGGGACCTTTAAGTGAGGTTTTGAATGCAGGATGTTTACTGGGTGATTTTCACGCTGTGGTATTAATACAGAGCCGGCCCGACCCATTAAGCGACATAAGCGGCCGTTTAGGGCCCCCTAGCAAAAAATGAAAAAAAAAACAGAGGGTGTTTCTCAATCTCGAGTACGCTTGCTTGGTAGCACATGTCTGCCGAGCATCTTACTTAGAAAGCGAGTCAAGAATACTTCCTGGCATTCGGAAAACGAAGAGTGGAACACGCTAGCAAGTGTGCAGGTGTGCGTCATATGAGAGGCCCCGCCTCTTACATCTTCCGCCACAGATTTGGGGAAATTGGTCCGTGCGCAAAGCATTGTGGGGATTTTAAGACCGCAGAGTCTACTCATGTGCAGCCTCGATATTTCTCCAAACGGAGTACGCCGGGCTCGGTAGATTTCCAAGTATGCTGGAGATTGGAACAGTACTTCGGCGGCACTCGATGACGTAGTATGCTTGAAATAGTGGCTCTGCAGCAGCTTTACTCGCGATTGAGAAACACCCAGAGAGTTGAATGGAAATAAACATCTGTCTTATTGGCTGACAGGTACCTATCCTGTGAGCTGTGACAATGTTTAAAATAAACTGTCAGTCTCCGACTCAGAGTTTTTGAAGATGGACATAAGAACATTTGTTCTTAAAAAAAGATGACAATTCTCAAGTGGTGGTTCACACAACAACCCCAGAGCCAGCACTTGAGCCAGGAGAAATTACAGCTACGTTGACGTTACTTTGAATCGCGGGGGTAAGCAAAACCGTTAGCAAGTAGCTATAGCTAGCCAGATATATTAAATAAACACTTTGTCATACAATCTAAATGTAATGTTTTTTAGCGTTACCTGGTGATTTCAAAGAAAGCTCTCTGGGAAATGTTGACTTACTGTTCGACATGAAGCTAGAAGCTACTTACAGTCACAGTTGATCCTGAGTCCTGTCAGTTAAAGTGTTTCATAGTTAGCTTAGCTAAGCATCACCTAGCACTGAAATATATGGATGTTATGTGACAGTATTTCTGAGAAAAAGTCATCTGAAATAGTGACATGCCACTGCTTTACGTGTCGACAGCATGATTGAACGGATTTGCAGCAGTAAATGTGGCCTGTTTGGCCACTGACGTTGCCATCACACACACACCACATGAATTTAAATTTTCTCTTTTTGTGACAGATTTTTGCATGAAATTAATAATTCTTCTGAATGATATTCGTATTGACAGCTAGTTTTTATGTGAACATTATGAGATGGACAGCCAGAGAGAATAAATGAAAACAGTTATGGAAATCTATATGACAAAACAAGAATACAGTTTAAAAGGGGGAGTGATTTGTAAAATATCCATAAATAAAAATCTGTTTACAGTTCTGTTTCATATGGGTGTTGAGAGATGTATCCATAGATCTCTTAATTTTGCTCTCAAAGTGCACCAGATTGATGCTTTTAACTTCAATATTTAAAAAAAAATCTTGTTGTTAGGCCCACGGTGTTTACATGCTTATTTATACAATATGTGTGCTTATGCTAACATCATAAGACAAAAGTTGGTTCCGTGTTGTGTGAAGTGAGAACGCGCTAGAGTGAGGGGGGCCCCCAAGCCAAAGCTTGCTTAGGGCCCCCAAAAGTCTAGGGCCGGCCCTGTATTAATATGTTTATTTAAATAACTTTGTTGAGCTTGTTTTAAGCTCTATTTCCATCTCACTGAACATAGTCCCTGTGTGTGAACTGGTTCAGCTGATGAGGCTGGTTATGAATCAAGAGGAGGAGCTGCAGACAGGGAGGGGAGTTGAAAGATGCCATTTTACAGCTGGACGGAGCAGGAGGACAACAGGGTGAGTGTTAACACCAGGATCTGCTTTTTAACACATTATTTACTCTGTTTTACTGGATGTCAGAACATCAGCGTCCTAGAGTCCAATGAGACTTCTACAAGTGGTGTAAACTGGTTTTATTTCCTGTTTTCTGATTCATCAAAACAAGTTCAACATAACATGTGACAGCCCAGCGCAGTCAAAATGGGGAGCGGCCTGTCGTAAGTCACTGCGGTCAAGCCAGCCTTCACTTCGGAAAACACAGTCAAGCCAGCATCCGCGTTGTTTTGTGGTGCGCGAAGATCCTATGCATTACGGTAGCGGTCTGGAAAGACTGCCTTTAAAATAAAAGTGCTTACTCGGTCAATAACAATTATATCAAACATATTAAAATATGTACTATATAGGCCTAATGTGATCAATAATAATGTAAGACAAACTACGTATAACCAGTGGCGTTTCTATGTGTACAAAACTGGGGGGGCAGAGAGAGGGGGGGGAGAGAGAGGAGGGGGGGGGCAGAGAGAGACGGGAGGAGAGAGAGAGAGAGGGGGGAGAGAGAGAGGGGGAGAGAGAGGTGGGGGGGAGAGGAGAGAGAGGGGAGAGAGAGGGGGGGGGGGGGGAGGGAGTGTCAAATTACATACTGAAGACCACACAGCAACACTGTCAGCGCATACATTTACGTACACTGTGTACACTGTGTAAATGTACGGTACACAGCGTGGGGATGTCATATTGTAATGCAGCTTAATACATAAGTAAAGGGCACCATCACAAAGCAATCTTAACAACAACAACCATAATGCTTTAGCATTAAAAACACCATAGACTGTAAATATAAGGAAAACACAGACACTCATCACCGAGGTCACAATATCAATCGATCCAGCAGAGGCAAAACACAGAAGATCAACAAAAAAATATATGACATAAATGAATTTACCCAAGATGAAGGCTCACTTGAAAAGAAAAGCGCGCAAGGAGCAGCGACGAGTCCGCCGACGTCGTTGCCCCGCAGTGCTGTCTCACATTTCCCACACAGTTAATACAGTGTGGGATAATAAGTGTCTCAAATGTGTGCTCCAGTAAATGGTCAACTTCATTCATTTTCTTTCCGTGTTTACTCTTTAATCGCTGGTGATGTTAGCTATATGCTGCTCTCTCGTCTCCTCTTCACACTACACGTGACGTTTCGCAGCACTGCACACGTGACATATTTACAGCCAATCAGTTCTGAATTATGTGAGATGATGTATGGTGGGGATGGCAGCTCTGTGCCCCTTTGGTCTTTTTTTTTGGCACACATATTACATTGAAAAATACTCTGAGCATGCGCAGTGTAGTTTTTACAGTCACCGTTCACTTAGACAGTGAGAGGGTGGGGCATGATCAGGTTTTTTCCCACATGGCTCAAAACGGCACTGTAGACACTAATTAGAAGAACACAGACTAAAACAGCAATGTACAGACGAATCATGATGATTAAACATGACCTTAAATATATTTTATATTTTTTTAATTTTTTTTTTCTTTTTTTGCATCCTTTGCATTTTTGTAATCATTATGTGTAATACTTCTGCTGACACTAGGTGGGGCTGTGCACCTGCCCCTAATGACCAGTCGCCACTGCGTATAAACTACCAATACATTATAACTACTGAATGTAAAACTTAAAGAGTTTCAAAATAAAATACCTTTGAAGTCTCATATACAGTATGAGCTATCATCCCTCTGTTTTTAGAGGACAATAAAACAAAAACTGTCCAGTATCAAAGACTTATTTCACTTCAGGGTGCTAGCAGGACACCCCATCTAGTCACTCAGAGAAAATAAGGACATTCTGATGTAGAGTTTCAAAATAAAAGACATTTGAAGTCTCATATATGAGCGATCATCCCTCTGTTTTTAGATAAGAATGAATGAGTGAAATGAGTCTTTGATACTGGAGAGTTTTTGTTTTATTCTTATCTAAAAACAGAGGCATGATAGCTCATATATGAGACTTCAAAGGTATTTTATTTTGAAACTCTACATCAGATTGTCCTTATTGTCTCTGAGTGACTAGATGGGGTGTCCTGCTATCACCCTGAAAAGAAATAAGTCTTTGATACTGGACAGTTTTTGTTTTATTGTCATCTAAAAACAGAGGGATGATAGCTCATATAATAGAGACTTCAAATGTATTTTATTTTGAAACTCTACATCAGAATGTCCTGATTTATTCTGAGTGACTAGATGGGGTGTCCTGCTATCACCCTGGAGTGAAATGAGTCTTTGATACTGGACAGTTTTTGTTTTATTGTCATCTAAAAACAGAGGGATGATAGTCATATATGAGACTTCAAAGGTATTTTATTTTGAAACTCTTTAAGTTTTGCATTCAGTTAGTTATAATGTGGTAGTTATACGTAGTTTGTCTTACATTATTATTGATCACATTAGGCCTATATAGTACATATTTTAATATGTTTGGTATAATTGTTATTGACCGAGTAAGCACTTTTATTTTGAAGGCAGTCTTTCCAGACCGCTACCGTAATGCATAGGATCTTCACGCACCACAAAACAACACGGATGCTGGCTTGACTGTGTTTTCCGAAGTGAAGTCTGACTGATTTGATGTATTTGAACCAAGTGTTACAACTTTCCTGTCGGCTCCCAGACCGTTAGTGGAGGAACAGGGGTGACTCTCTGCAGTCCTTTCCAGGGCCGAAGCAACAAACTTCGGGTTCAAATACCCACTTTCAATAAGGCCAGACAGGCGAGCTCTTCTTTGGGAGGCCGTTGCATTTATTAAGGTCTTTGTTACAGATCTAACTTTGAAGACACCCGACATACCTTTGCTGCCGCGAGAGAAGTAACGTGACACTCTCGTCGCCACCCCTCTCGTCTGAGAAGCTACGTGACGTCTGCGTCTGAAGTTACTTTACTTTGGTAGTTATCACCAAATAACCCCAGTAATGTTACAGCTACTTAGTTGCTGTTTTCAAGCTAGACTCTATTTCAATATAGTTTTGGTATTTAAAATAATGTTACACCTTCTTGTATGCCCTGAATGCAAAAACAACCACAGATATATCTTTAATTATCAAAATGATAACAAAGGCTGAAAAAACAGGAGAAGCCTGTCTTCCCTTGGTCTCCAGGAGAAAACGCCACTGCATATCACCAAGTTTTCATATAGTTTTGTGTGTAAAATAGATAGATGCAGTGAACACGACTTTATGTATTTGTTTATGGTTTATTTGATTTGGAGGGATGCAGTATACATAGAAGTTCAGAGAACAGGCAACCCCTATATATTGTTTATTTTATTTCATTTCATTTTGGCACCATGGCAGAGGCAAATATAGAGTTGTACGGGTGTGTGATGTGTCAGCAGGGCCGGACTGTATGGAGGACGGAACATGACTTAAGTATAAATAAATAAATAAATAAATGTGTAAATAAATGTATGAAGAAATACAGGAATAAATAAATAAATAGGTAAATAAATGCAGGAATAAATAAATACAGGAATAAATAAATGACAAAATAAATACAGAAATAAATAAATGTTGAAATAAATACACAAATAAATAAATAAAATAATAAATAAATGCATAAATAAATATGGAAATAAATACACCAATGTATAAATAAATAAATAAAAGTCGAAAATAAAACAGAACACACGTTATTATATATCTTTCATATATTTCTACATTTACGCGACGACATACATTTATTTATTTATGTATTTATGTGTCCGTATGCTAATGAGGTGGGCGGTCCTAACCTCAGTCTGAAGCAGGATTTGCCAATTGTTGGAGCCAGGCAGAAGCAAGAGGTTCGTGGCAAGTCACATCTGTTCATTCTGTGTACAGTGTACACCCACGGCAACTCGCTAATGGCTTCTTTAATAATTGTTCTTTCGCACACCCCGAACACCTGCGCAATGTCCCCAGCGGTGTGCCCCCAACGAAGATGTGCTTCAATAACGTTTGGGGGCAACATGTAAGATGGACGCCCAAGGGTCGCCTCTTCTGTTTCCGAGAGGATTTCAAGTTGGCGGGCAACCTCTTGAAGACTCTCAAACACAGCTGGGTTAACATCCACATCCATGTCGAGCTGAGCCAAGTCCTCACTACATCGTTCCACACGAAACTGGACATAGTCTTTTGGTTCTCCGTTCTCTAAATGGTCCGCTAATGATCTCCAATGGCTTTTAAACCAATACCCATAAATAATCCTTACAACTGTGGATAAACCATGGATGTATAAAGATAAGGGCTAAACAGTAAAGCTCATGCATTCGAATCAGCGCGGTTAGCCAGGCGTTAGTTGAGCCAGAAATGATCACTCACTCCTGTAACCAATCCTGCTTCAGACTGAGGTTAGGACCGCCCACCTCATTAGCATACGGACACATAAATACATAAATAAATAAATGTATGTCGCGTAAATGTAGAAATATATGAAATATATATAATAACGTGTGTTCTGTTTTATTTTTCGACTTTTATTTATTTATTTATACATTGGTGTATTTATTTCCATATTTATTTATGCATTTATTTATTTATTTATTCTTTTATTTATTTATTTGTGTATTTATTTCAACATTTATTTATTTCTGTATTTATTTCGTCATTTATTTATTCCTGTATTTATTTATTCCTGTATTTATTTATTTACGTATTTATTTATTTATTCCTGTATTTATTTATTTATTTATACTTAAGTCATGTTCCGTCCTCCATAGTCTGGGACTATAGGTCAGGCCGGGAATTATACACCCAGCCAGGCCACTACTAGTTTTGTTTGGGGGCGTTTTGCTGGATGTATCGTCAATATTTACAACGTTGCTGCCCATAGTGATAGCCCTACAGTTTGAATCTACTACTTAAATAGAAACATATGGACATAGGATATTGTTCAAAAAAGTGTGCATATGTATTTGGGAACCTTTCCATGTGAACATGTTTTATTTGGGGGTGGACCTCAAATGGATTAAACTCTGATCAATAACTATAGTAACTTATTGAGAGAACATGAACATAGCTTGCTTATACTGTTGTCATTACATTTCCTTTGTTCAGTGTTTTCATAGACATAGCCTATTGAAACAGTTTCCTCTGTACCTGCCAGTTCTGTCCACTGAGCTCTGCATCTCTCCCTCAGGGCCATCACCATCAGCATCATCTGATAGTGGAACTGAATAAGGAGAACATGTAATCATTACATTAACAACTATTTATGAAATAACATTATTCAAGACCATATATTATGCAACACTTATTTGATCACTTAGTTGACCCTGTATTTGCATGGCCTAATACCATAATGATTGTCTCCCCTTTAGACAACATAACCATCTCAAGTGATTCACTCACAGTATGAGGGGTTTGTAGCCGTGCAGTCTAACGGTTATATTACATATATTTGCCTTGAGTAACATTAAGGACATGTTTGGGTTTTGTGTAGCCTTATAGTCTCCAGTCACACAGGGCCTACCACTAACTTTGCATTGGACTGAGAAACTGTTTTGTTGACAGTCGATGTGCACATCAGGCTACAATATAGAAAGAAATGTGGCTCATAATGTTCGCTCACTTACTTTCTGCTTCGTCATTCTATACCATACGGGGGGTTCTGAATAAATCAGTGATTTTAGCACATTTCGCTGCCTTTTGTTGCAGGATGGGGGTCCATCCTTCCACAATAATTAACCTTGCCGTCAGTTTCAGTCGGTCCAGTCCACACTAATGTAAACAGCAGCGCGCTGGTCTCCTGAGAAACGGAGAGTGGAACAACCAATCACATCTTCATTATTCTCCCGAAATGTAAATGTGCCCATTCGCTAGTCTGACACATAGACTGTATATATAAAGGTCTGGTCTGACAGGTGCGTGGTTCTCACTGCGCCTCATACCGGTGCAAACACGTATTATTTTAGTCCTGTGTGTTTATTAGAGGCCATGTCAGCAGGCCACATCATGCCAGCGTTGCGTTCACAAGACATACAAGCCACACACTGGCAATCGAAACATGCTACAACCTGAGGGACAGTGAATGAGACACACAGACACAGACACACCCACACACACCTTGAGGGAGGGAGGGACAGCTGATCGCCGTGCAGCAATCAGCTGTTCCCGAGCAGAGAGAGAGAGAGAGAGCTGCTAGACACAACTCTTATTAATCCCCGTACCGGACAATTGTTATTTGTTCCAAATCGGAACCGGATTTCGGTTCCCGACCCTCATCACATCCCCAGCCACAGCCGTGGTCTTAACCGGTCTTGACATAAAATCTCGAGTCCTATAGGTCTGATACAGAGACAATACGAAACCAAATGCAGTCGATTCCGAGACCAATACCGTTAAAAAGTGATCTGGAGACCGGTCTCGAGTACAACACCAGCAAATATTCTCATACTAATGATTATTAATTATTATTCCCTTCTCTTCTGATACCAATACTGTGCCGATGAGAAAGTGTAGGCTACCTAACACTCTCCAAACTACTGTAGGAGCGGAATCATTCGAAAAATATAATATAGGATAATGCTATACAATGCTAATGGAGGTGAGACGTACGTTATTCACGCGCTTATTCACACGTACGTTATTCACGCGCATATCCACACGTACGTTATCAACACGCATATCTAAGATAGTGCTTTCTAAGCTACGCCGGCGCTACGTGAGCGCGTACTTTGAGCGCACCTATGGTACGTCGCCGTGACGTCTGACGTCTGACATCGTCGTGACGTCGCCTGTATTCTACGTCAACCCATTCAAAATTGATGGAGGCGTTGGCGCACGTTGACACGTCAGTTCTCCGCTCAGTGAGCTTAGTTATCTGTTCTTTGCACAAATCACACCTCATATGCTGCCGGCTCTTTTAAGCCTGCTCCGTGCATGCATGCAGTGACATGTTGGATGTTGCTGTTTTGAGCATTGCAATATATTTGTCTTTTGTTTTTAATTAATACTGAAATAGAGTGGCGAAGTCACGCCCATCTACTTCCGGTCCATGGAACCTTATTTCGGAAAAATTATGTATTGAAGTCAATAGCCGCGTTCACACCAAGTACTTTGCCGTACTCAGTGCCGGCACTTAGTGCCCCGGCACTTATTACCCCAGGGCACTTAGTACAGATCGCGTTCACACCGGAATAAATTCCCTGAGGGAAGATTACGCAAATGAGCCGCTGACGTCACTTCGTCTTCTTCTGCTTTGGGTTTACTGGCAGGCCGCAAACCACTTCACGGCGTATACTGCCACCTGAAGTTTGTCGTAAAACTGTTGAAATATAAGACTATGAAAAATACGCAACTAGAAAGACTACAAATCCCAGAGTAAGTGATGTCATAACTGATGTCACAATTGTTTTCCTCCACTAAATAAGAGATAGCTAAGATAAGATAACTTTAACAAGATGCCTGTGTGCTTAGTACCAGGTTGTAATCATACCAGCAATGGGTCTTGCTCGTTCTTTCGCCTCCCGTCTGATGAAAGGACCAGGAGTGGCTTGATCAAGTTAGCTACCTAGCTAGTAGCAAGCACGTTAGTTAGCATTACAGCCGGCTTAGCCTTGTCTTTTTTATTAGCCTTAACATGAAGTAACATTAAAGGGGACCTATCATGCAAAATGCACTTTTGTACGTCTTTTATACATGAATCTGTGTCCCCGGTGTTCCAGGGAACTCACCAATTGTCAGAAAACACAACCCTCTCTATTTTCCTCCATACCCAAAGCTCTAAAAAAGGGGCTGCAACGGATCTGATAAAAACTGATCCAGATTTGAACACTGTCCTGACGTCAGGACGGTGGCGCTACGGCTATTGGGCCAACTCCACCAATCAGGAGGAGACAGCCACGGCCATTGCCGTTCGAAAGCGCTGGAGACGCTGTAGTACATATGCCAGGCCTGTAGGTGGTGCTGTTCTCACAGAATCAGCCCTAGCAAAAACAGAGCAAAAAAACGTCAAATTGAGCAAAATGAGGCATGGCTAAAATGCATGATCTGTTTGGTATTTTGAAAAAAAAAAAGTATAAACGTGCCTTATATAGGTATGGTCCTACACTATATTATTCAAATATAGAATGATAGGTCCACTTTAAGTAACCCAAAATGTTAAACATATTTCGTGAACCCTTTGAAGAGTACTGTCACACCGGTGTGATCATTCTATAATACACCTTTTAAGTCCGGCGGAGAAATGCTAACGCTAACGCTACATTAACATCGGCGATCTTTTCTACTTCATGCTATCTGCACAAATGGTTGACATTAAACATTAAAAAGACCAGGCAGTTCAGAGAGAATCAAAGGAAGGCAGGCAGGCAGCTTTGCATGACATTCATAGTGAGGGGAGTCAATCCATTTTTTGACAAGACAGTAGTGACGGCCATCTTGGTGACGTGTGTTGTTGACCAGAGATGTAGTTCATTGAGCGTTTCACACAAACAAATGTGTTACTTCACAGTTTTACGACACTTTATTTTTTTTTTTACTTGCAAAATTATCTTTTAAATTGACAAACATCATATGTGTAATTCGTGGCACAATTCAAACGGGATCGAAAGATAATCTTTCTCTCTCCATTGACTTCAATACATAATTTTTTCCGAAATAAGGTCCCATGGAGGTCCACCGGAAGGGGAGGGACTTCGCCTCTCTATAGAGCCCTGCTGTTTTGTTCGGGCTTTTTCTTTAAATACAATTTTCAAATGTCGACACAGTAGCTGTGCTTTTTTTTAAATGTGTTGCTATCTGCTTTGTGTAGCGTGGTTCTACAAGCAAGTCAGTGCATTCATTGGGTGGTATCAGAGAGTTACAAGGGTCTGTCAATGCAATGAAAACAATTGGCCACAGCAAATCATTTATATTAAATATAATATATATGTAATTTTTACTTTTGAATACTAGTACAAAGGATGTATTGAATAATTTAAGTGATATATGTGTACACATATAAATCATTAGTCAAAACAGGGCTACATTTGTTTGAATTATAAAAGGTATATGTGTTAAAATGAAGAGCCGTTTGGGAGCTGAAAGAGCCGGCTCTTCTTGGTGAGCCGAGCCAAATGATCACTAAGAAGAGCCAGAATTCCAATCACTAAGCTGCTGTGTTCACTTCAGAAACACACACCACCGCTCGCTCACTCTCGCTCGCTCTACCATGCGCACCCACAACAATTTGTTTTAAATGTTGAAGTTAAATGCATCGATCTCTTTGAGGGGAAATTAAGGGATGTATGGATACAGCTCTCAACACTCTGAAACAGAACTGTATATATTTCAATCATCAAAAAATCCTTAGGATCACAAACAATAACAAATAATTTAAACTTGTTTATTTGATAAACTCCTCACTCCCTCGTCTCTCCTATCTTTATCTTACCTAGTTAGCATTCTTTATCCTATTTATGCATATTTTACTAATCACTCCAGTTTAAACTGTATTTTAAATGTTTTACTGTCCTATAAACATTGGAATGATTTCTGACATTATGTTTTTACAACTATATTAAATAGATAATATCTCTCTCTCTCTCACACACAAAATGCGCTAGTGACACACACACACACACACACACACACACACACACACACACACACACACACACACACACACACACACACACACACACACACACACACACACAGAGGCTGTTTAATCCTCCGTGGCGATGACCACTTGCGTAAAAAAAATTAAATTAAACACTATTGAAAAGTGGGGGGGACACAAACGGGATTTTGAAACGTTGGGGGGGCATGTCCCCCCTGTCCCCAGTGGAAATTGCGCGCACGCGCACACACACATGCACAAGCCCCCCCCCCCCTCTCTCTCTCTCAAAGGGATAGCTACCTGACTGCATGACCCTAATATCATAACACAAGTTTATTATTTTGATGGTTTAGATTTAAACGTGTGTGTGTGTGTGTGTGTGTGTGTGTGTGTGTGTGTGTGTGTGTGTGTGTGTGTGCGTGCGTGTGCGTGTGCGTGTGTGTGTGGTTACTAGTTTATCTCTCAGACTGGAGAAGATGAGTCGTTTTAAAGATGAGGAAGAGGACACATCTTCAGTCTCCAGCTGTCTGTCTCTGAAGAGTGACCGGTATAAAGATCCACCTCCAAACTTCAGTAATGAACCTGGACCCTCAGACACAAAGTAAGAGTTTCTGCTGTAACCTGACCTGAAGAGGATCCAGTTTTTATGTTATTTGATAATTAGTGTGAATGCTGAGCAACAGACTATTGTTCTTCAAATCTTTATCCTTCAACTTATTTCAACCAATGTTTGCTGTTTAACTACTTCAGCATACTTTCAGCTACAGGAACCAGTCAAATATTAAAATGTCCAGCTCCTTCAGGACATGACTGCTATGACTTTTCTTGCTTTGGACATGTATGCTTTTTATAATATTCAGCTTTTTAAACTTTTATTTATTTATTCTACGGACAAAATTATTATTATTCCACCGGAATTTTGCACCTCTTCTCCTCCTGCATTCAACATCGCAGAAACTCCGTTCAAACATCAAAACGTTCAGCTCGGTCGGGAATCGATGGCCATCATTTGGATTATTCATAACTTTCATAATTCCAGAGATACATCCCGTAATTCTTCACATTTTTAACCATTGAAGTCAATGGAGACATTCTTCAGACTTGAACAATCTTCATGCGACTTCAACTGCTAACTGTTCATTCATACTTTCACTCTGTCTCTCGCTCTCTCACACACAATGTTCCAAACGGCCCAAAACTTCACAGGTTTGGTAACGATGCAGCCATCAACGCATCTAAGCGTATTATGGGGTGTCATCAAATGCCGTTGCCATGGCGACTCGCCATGAAACACGATGTTGCTGTAAGTCCAATGGACACAGTCCAATTGTCCCCCAATCTTCACTTGTATATCACCGGTCCAGCCCTCAACAGCTCTACGTCAATTATGGGGTTTCTTCAAATGCCGTTGCCATGGCAACACAATGCTGGCCATGAAACACGGTTTTCTCATAACTTCAGTGAAAATGTTCCAAACGGCCCAAAACTTCACAGGTTTGGTAACGATGCAGCCATCAACGCATCTAAGCGTATTATGGGGTGTCATCAAATGTCGTTGCCATGGCGACAGATCATTCACCATCAAGTTAGTTCAAAGGTTTGCAGTTCAAATATTCTGCTGCTTTTCCAAGCCTTTTTACTTTCTTTTCTTCACTCATCACACATTCAAGCCCCCAGTGTTCATGTATAATTTCAATCTAAATTCTTCACTTTCTTCTTACACATTACATTTCAGCGTCATCTTTTCAGCATAAAGCATTCCCACTAGCAATTTCTTCAGGAATTGCATTCTCTAGTTTTTACAATGTAACCCAATGGGAGGAACCTTCAAATCCTCTTTGAGCTACACCGTGTGCTAAATGCTACTCCTTCCACATATTTTCAGCTAGAGACTTCGTTCCAACTTTTAAAACGGTCACAAGACATTCAGCTATTAAACTTGCATTCAGATTTTTGATATCTTTTACACTTTTTGAAATATTTGACTTAGTTTGGAGCTTGGTAAAGAGGCCTTCTTCAGATTTTAACATTAGTGTGCACCACTCGTTAAGTCTAGAGAGCTTTGATCTCAAAACAGAGTGGAGGAGAGCTTGAAATTCGCCGTCATTTTTTTTTTTAAACCTGCCATAAGTCCCAAAGCCTAAACTCCTGTGACATCAGTTGTTGAAGAAAATGTAGGAAAACATCTCTTAGGTTGAAAAATAAAAACATTTCAGTATAGAAATTTAAAAAAATGTCTGTTGAGGGCAAGGATGTGAGAAAAACTTTTCACATGAAACCCTCTCCTTTCACTGATCACTGATCACATCACCATGGAAACCTTTGATCTCTGGACTCAGACACAGTCTGATTAGGAGCTCAGCTCAGACACAGACACACAGACTGGAGTTTAACACACTGTCTCAGCCTATTCTATACTATCTGATGGAAACCTCATACACAATTTAACATGTTCCACATATCTTCCAGATTATTGGGGACATATGGTTGTAGTTCAAAAACATGCAGACAAAATATGTTGCTGCTTTTCCCAGCGTTTTTACTTTCTTTTCTTTTCTTACTACACATTCTTTAAAACAGCCAGCCACACTACCTATTACCAGGTGTGACTGTGGCTCTGTGTGACTGCATTGGTCTCTCAATTATAAGGTTGCCGGTTCCATTCCAACAGTCATCATGTTAATATCTTTATACCTTACTCACCGTTAGGGCTTTTTCCAGTTGACAGTCCACTTTATGTACAAACACACTGCATTAAGGTATATCTCCATACTTTCTGCCCTAGAAATGATTTTTAATCATTATTACCATTATTAAGGGGCTGCATGAACACTTTTCCCCACGTTTGCAGCACTTTTCCTGGGTTAGAAAGTCAGGTGCTGCAGACTGTTCTCTGGGTAACAGTTAATGACACTCTCTCCTATTTAAAACAGTTTCCCCGACATTTAGAACACTTTCCCCCAGGTTTACTTTTTTCATTTTCCCCCCCTTTTGGCCCGGTTCTATTAATTTATCTTTTTATTCATTTTTGAGCAAATGAGCCTCTGGAGGAATATAACGGCAGTCGACAGGGGACTTTACCCGCCTCATGAGTGCCTATTTTCGGATACCTTTTTTCATTTTCCCCCCTATTGCTGCGTCCTTCTCCTCTCCTCTCACTGATCGAATGGCAAACGCGACCCGCCATCGGAGGGCCTCTGCCGGCCTCTGCCGCCCCGGCCTGGATGCTGAGGGGCGGACATCAAAGCAACACAAAATCCACCCCCTTTTAGGATTACCAGGGGCACGAACTTCTGACCGGGGTGTCCCTTTGGTTTAGTCCGAGAGGTGTGCTTAAGTGTGGGTACACAGGTTCGCCTGGTGCGCTGGGTTATGGAGGTGGGGGTCATGCTGGTACTCATGAGGCCGCCCTTTGAGGGTCTTGGAGTGGATGATGGAAATAACCTAAGTGCACATGTCAGGGAGACATGCTGGAGGTCCAGAGTCCGTCCTTTGAGGGTCTTGGAGCGGACAAACAGAGGTGGATTTAATCACAGAGTCAAGCTTTCATGTTTCTCTCCAGTCTTTTTATTTAATACATTTTTATACACCAATAAATATAATAAAACACTTTAAAAAAAGCTTACAGCACCGGGTATTCCCAGGCGGTCTCCCATCCAAGTACTGACCCGGCCCGACCCTGCTCAGCTTCCGAGATCGGGCGTGATTTTTTTTAATTATCTTTTATTATAAAAATACATGATTTACATTTTTATAACATAATTCATATAAAAGAGCCCTCAAAGAAAGGGACTCCATGGCCTTTCATTCAAGCCAAAACAAAACAGATAAATGGATTCACATCCCAGTAATCCTAACTCCTAAAAGTATAGGGAAAAACATTACAAAACACAATCATCAACATATTTCAAAATGAAATCTTAGCTTTCCATCATTAACTTCAATCAATGAGCAACCTTCCACATAATCCTCCACAAAAACCTCCGTTCCTTATAAATAACAGTCCAATGTCTCTTTTTATCGTCCTTTTCATTATGTCCCATACTTCTTCCATCCTCCCCTCACAGTGTGCAATATGTCTTCTTAATTTAACTGCATGTCTTGCATGACTCAAACAAACATTCAGGAGACCAACATTGCACTCACTCATCTCCCATTCACACCAAACAGCCATAGCTCCTTCCAGTCCAAACACTTTATCAACCTTTCATTCCAACATCTGCCTATCATTTCTTTTATTCTGACAAAGACCACCCTTAATTTACTGCATTCAACAAATGCATGCATACAATTCCCCACTCCCACCCTACATACATCACATTCTTTCTTCACCTCACTATCAAACATACTTATCACTCAATGATTGAAGATCCTGTTGTGCCTTAACAGGAAATCAAATAGCTCGCACTCCACACTGTTACCTTCACTCTCAAATTCATCCATATCTTTTTCACATCTTTCCCATTCACCACTTTCCCCCATTCTTTCTCTGCTGCCGGTCTTCTCACATTCTCTTTTCTCAAGATGTTATTGATCCTTTTGGTATTTATATCCCCCAGTTTGATCATTGTGTCATCATCACCCACATATAACTCAACATCACTTTCCCCACTTCCCACATTCTCACTCTCAATCATTCTTCTCCATTCCCTCCTTTCTACTGTCTAATATATTCTCTGCTGCCCCTAACCCCATGAATCAATCCCTCCCTCTAACCTCCTCCACTATCACCCGTGCCCTCATAAAACCTGGAACATACTCACACACTGAATCCCTCACAACTCTGAACCCCGCCCTCCACATCGGCAAAGTGAAGACGACCTTCTGTTCCTTCACAATCCTTTGATTCAGGAAGATGGGTTGCTTCCACACTTGTTTTGCGCTCACACATTCATATCTCACATTCAACAACCCCCCCCCCCCCCCCATGCACTCACCACTTCCCTCTGAAACTCACTCGTCCCCCCTTTCTTAAAGCTCATCAAAACACCTTTATTTAAATACTTTATCATCATTTTAACTCATTGTTTTTAGTTTCCTTTCTAAATGTATTAACTTTAATCCTCCATCCTTGTATTCATTCTCCAAAACCTCCCTAGCCTCCTAACAGTAAATCTGGATAATAAAATGGGAAAAATAAACGGGGTGCTCTCTTTTCCTCTCTCTCGTCTCCGGACAGCCGGTCAGTCTCGTGCAGCTCATTGAACCTGTAATAAGTGACCCAACAGTAAAGAATAGACATATTTATGACTAGTTTAGCTAGTTCCAGAGTATATAAACTAGCTAGTGTGTTAGGTCTAACTCTTAGGCCCAATCCCAAACCACTCCCTCGACCCTCCCCCGGAACTCCGTCTGTAGCCACACTCGCAGCTGAATGAGGCTCCCTCCTGTCAGATGGAGGGAGTAAATACAGCAGCAAGCTTTGGGACAAACTCCCCTCTCTCCGGCAGAAACAGGAAATGCCGTAACTGTATGTAACAACGGTTTCAAATCAGCATCTCTTTGACAAAAAATGTAAATTAAGAACTCAAATAAAACTCCAAACATCTTTCATTGTGTTACTTTTTTGTAAAGCTCTTTTAGTTTTAAACCTGATGTTTATAAGCTTCTTAGTTTTTGCAACAGTCTGTAAATATACACAACTTTATAATAAAATGCACACTTTGACCTTTTTCTAGACTAAACACAGGTAAGTTAAACACTAAGTTAAAAACATATGAGGTTATCATGAGGTTGTTAACATCGCAATTTATCAGTAGATGTTTGCTGGAACTACTTGTACACAGCTTGTTTCCTGACGGACACACACAGCGTTGAGACCGGTCAGGTAGGGCAGCAGGTGAAGTCAGCACCGATGCAGACTCGCTGTTTGAGGGCTTGATAGCCCACTCCCCCTCCACACCGCTCCACACTCGTTGGTTTGGAACAGCACTTAATGTGGCGGACCCTCCGCACGAACGCGCAAACGGAGGGGTAGTGTGTAGGGGTAGGGTGTAGGGGGCGGTTTGGGATTGGGCCTTAGTGTATTTTGCTCCGCTAAACGGTCTGTCACAGCGGGTGGAGCTGTGATCCGGAAGAGCTGCGTGTTCTCCGTCAGCAGCAGCTGATCTGATCTCTGATCTCTCTCTCGCGTCCGGTTATACTTCACTCACGTTTATGTCCAAATCTATCAGATCTAGCTAGTTCTAGTTAATTATATGACTGCCTGCGTGTCAAAGGACCTAAACAATAAGCGTTGCTTGACAACGGCTTGTGGCTGCAAAGTATAGTGCAGCATTATGCATTTGTTTATATGAGGGGTCAAAATCCCATGCTCATAAAATGCTCATATTTTTTTCTTCTCTTCATTCCCCACGCCCCAAAATAAATAAATATACCAATTTTAGGAAAAGTTACGAAGTTTGAGCAGTGTGGGTTTTATATGAACAGAGTTACACATATTTCAAAACGCGAAGTGTAATAACTGCAGTTGCCTCCCTGTCAGAATGACAAAGATCCTCAGTGAAGCACAAGCCCATGTTTCTCACTAAATTGTAAGTACAACTTATTAAAAAGATCAGTTCAATGCAACTAATGTCGTCTTAGTGTTATTGCATGATGTTGAAATTGGTTTGCCATGAATTTCGTGATGGATTGTAAACATTTGAAATGTAGCATTTAAGTGTTTCTCAGTTACAATGTTGTTTTAATAAATCAGACACTGATGGTGCAGCGCTGTACTGTACCTCTTTATATTGGCTTTTTTTCCCTAACAAATAGTTTTTGCGCTGATCAGGGGGTACTTGGCTGAATTTTTTTTTCAAAGGGGGTACATTATTGAAAAAGGTTTGAGAACCACTGCTCTAAAGTACTCTTTGTTTTTCTTCAGACCTATTTCTACTCTCCCCACACTTCCCTTCCCTAAGACCATACATTCTGATTCCTCTATGTTTACCATCGCCCCTGAAGCCCTACTATATAGATCCACACTATCAAACACTCCTTTGATGCTCCCCATATCCTGAACTGTTATCGTCGCGTCATCAGCATACTGATACACCACACGTTCCCCCGGTACCTCCACTCCCTTCACATCCTCATACTGATACACCACACATTCCCACGGTACCTCCACTCCCTTCACATCCTCATTCTAATACACCACACATTCCCACGGTACCTCCACTCCCTTCACATCCTCATTCTGATACACCACACGTTCCCCCCGGTACCTCCACTCCCTTCACATCCTCATTCTGATACACCACACGTTCCCCCGGTACCTCCACTCCCTTCACATCCTCATTCTGATACACCACACATTCCCACGGTACCTCCACTCCCTTCACATCCTCATTCTGATACACCACACGTTCCCCCGGTACCTCCACTCCCTTCACATCCTCATTCTGATACACCACACGTTCCCCCGGTACCTCCACTCCCTTCACATCCTCATTCTGATACACCACACGTTCCCCCCGGTACCTCCACTCCCTTCACATCCTCATTCTGATACACCACACGTTCCCACGGTACCTCCACTCCCTTCACATCCTCATACTGATACACCACACGTTCCCCCGGTACCTCCACTCCCTTCACATCCTCATTCTAATACACCACACGTTCCCTCGGTACCTCCTCTCCCTTCACATCCTCATTCTGACACACCACACGTTCCCCCGGTACCTCCACTCCCTTCACATCCTCATTCTGATACACCACACGTTCCCCCGGTACCTCCACTCCCTTCACATCCTCATATTGATACACCACACGTTCCCACGGTACCTCCACTCCCTTCACATCCTCATACTGATACACCACACGTTCCCCCGGTACCTCCACTCCCTTCACATCCTCATTCTGATACACCACACATTCCCACGGTACCTCCACTCCCTTCACATCCTCATTCTGATACACCACACGTTCCCCGGTACCTCCACTCCCTTCACATCCTCATTCTGATAAACCACACGTTCCCCCCGGTACCTCCACTCCCTTCACATCCTCATTCTGATACCACACACCGTTCCCCCGGTACCTCCACTCCTCACATTCCTCATTCTGATACACCACACGTGTCCCCCCCTGCGTACCTCCACTCCCTTCACATCCTCATTCTGATACACCACACGTTCCCCCGGAACCTCCACTCCCTTCACATTCCTCATTCTGATACACCACACGTTCCCCACGGTACCTCCACTCCCTTCACATCCTCATTCTGATACACCACACGTTTCCCCCGGTACCTCCACCCCCTTCACATCCTCATTCTGATACACCACACGTTCCCACCGGTACCTCCACTCCCTTCACATCCTCATTCTGATACACCACACGTTCCCCCGGTACCTCCACTCCCTTCACATCCTCATTCTGATACACCACACGTTCCCCCGGTACCTCCACTCCCTTCACATCCTCATTCTGATACACCACACGTTCCCCCGGTACCTCCACTCCCTTCACATCCTTCATTTCTGATACACCACACGTTCCCCGGTACCTCCACTCCCTTCACATCCTCATACTGATACACCACACGTTCCCCCGGTACCTCCACTCCCTTCACATCCTCATACTGATACACCACACGTTCCCCCCGGTACCTCCACTCCCTTCACATCCTCATTCTGCTGCAGCAGGCCCGCCAGTGGCTCCGCTGGCAACGCATACAGCATCGACGAGAGAGGGCGTCCTTGCCGGACTGACTTCCCTAGCCTAAACACATTAGTTAAAATCCCATTCACCTTTACACAACTAACTGCTCCACCATAAACTCTCCTAATCCATCCCACTAGCCTCCTCCCAAGCCCCGCCTTCTCTAACACCTTAAACCAGGGGTCTCCAACCTTTCTTCATCTGAGAGCTACTTTCAAAAAATGAAAGTGGCCAAGAGCTACTTGCATCACATCGCTTACATTTATTCACTTAGCCCTCATCAGTTGAATTAAGCTATACTTTTGTACACGTGTGAAATTGCAATACCTAAAGCTTATCAAAAATCTTAACTTCACATCAAGGTCCAAGAAAACGAAGATTTCTCACATATTATTATGGCCCACATAATAAATACATCACTTAACATTCACATAAGTGTCCTTAATTCCTTAGTTCTATAACCTTCAGTAATGAACCTGGACCCTCAGACACAAAGTAAGAGTTTCTGCTGTAACCTGACCTGAAGAGGATCCAGTTTTTATATAATCTAATATATTAAACTGTTCTTTAATAATATCATGTGTGCAGTATAGTACAGAACAAAGGCAGCAGAGCACAGCAAGCTAACATTATTTGAGGATATTTCAATATGCATTTATAGCATCATTGTATCAGTGGCATAAAAAGGTTTTAAATGGCAAAGATATTGATAAATACTCACTAAAAACTAAATATATCGTCCAAAACATTATTTACTACTTGGGCATGTTTATGATATGTATTTTAAAGATGTTTATTAATAATAGTGATGACCTGAGGCCTGTACTACGAAGCTGGATTTTCGCTTAGCGGCTAAATTCAGGGAAATCTCGGGCTTTCCGGTCCTACGACGCTGGTTCTCTTTTTAGCAGGCCAGATTTCCATGGTAACTAATGCTGAGCGGCAAACCTGCTCCGGAGCAGGTTAGGTGGCAGGCTAAGAGATCAACTCAGTGAAAGCACCGCCTGCTGACCAATCAGAGCTCCGTGTGCGGAGTTTAAAGCGATCAAGTCATATTACAGGATAGAGGAAATACAGAAAAACTGCCGTTGCAGGAAAGACTGCCGGCAAAAATCAACTGACTGTGTGAACGTGAAAATTAATAGAATATCCCCTCCCATCTTCAGAGCAATCTGACTATTATAACATTAGCGTTAAGAAAGCTTACTTAAATATCTGCCACAACATAAGTAACCGGATCAGAGTAACATTAAGTACAGTCCGCGGCACTGTGAGTGCAGACGTCGATGTGTGCCATTATCATTCATATCATATCACATCATAATGTATCATATATTTCCTTATCTGAGTCAGCTGAGCCGTATCTGGCCGTGCAACACTCACAGTGTCACATACTGTATGCAGAAGTATTATTTTAAGCAACACATTAAGTTGACGAAACACTCGAGTCAAATGTAATTAAAGTCAGATCGTGTCTTGGACGGGGCAGTGATTTCATAAACCTGTTAATGTACGCATTCAAACACTTTTTCTGTTACCAGCTGTATTCACCTTGCAGGTGCAGCTATGTGGCTTTGATCCTGGATAAAGTGTTTAAATCATGGATGTTTAAAGTTTAACTTCTTCATATTTGACTAATATTAAAGTTCACTTTTCATTCAGGAAGTATGACGCTGCGCTGTCAGTACGCTTGTCCATGTTTGTGATTGGTCGAATGCTCCAAATACCACCCCTTTCATGTGAACGCGCACCTAACTAGATAGGACACGGCTGGCTTGAGCGATCCACTTGATAACCGGCGTCGTAGTACAGTTTAGCGAGAGCGCGTATGTTTTGGATTGGGCCAACCGGCTAACTCAAACATATCCAGGTTAGGTTGAACCAGCTTCGTAGTACAGGCCTCTGGTGAGCTGGTTGTGTTTAGCATCAGCAGATATAACAGAGCTTTGTGTGATTACATGTAGAGTCAATGCAAAGACCCAGATCCGTGCCTGGAGACACCAAGAAAGTGAAGAGGTGAAATTCATGTCACCTGCGTATTCGTGCAGCGTGACACATTTCATCTTTCATTTCATTTCATTTGTATTTGTTCCGTTCATGGTATGCACAACTTAATGTATAACAAATATTTACAAAACATGTCTCTATGAACACACCATTGACCGAAAAGGAGCTGGGAGAAGAAAATAATCTGATATGACCTGCCCCTTTCTAAAGAAATAGAAACAGATGGTCTGTCCTTTATATGTTCTTATTCACAGCCACACATCACAGCATCGTAGGATAACAAGAGAAACACAAACACTTACTAACAAAAATACTTAGTTCCCACTTGATAGTTAACGGAAAGAAACAAAACAACAACAACAACAACACCAAAACATCACATGAACAATGAAAAGTGCAACACCCTCACCTGAGTCCTACTGGAGGAGAAGAGTCTTGAGAGAGACGTTTGTGACGCTCTGCCCATTGGTGAGAATCAGCTCCACTAATGTGACGTGCTGTAAAGGATGTGTTCATCTCCACAGAGGGAAGAGGAAGAGTGGTGTTCCTGTGGAGGAGCAGCTGTCCAGCTGTGCTCTGTGTCAGGACGTCCTGAAGGATCCAGTCTCTACCAGCTGTGGACACTGGTTCTGCAGACAGTGCATCACCTCATACTGGGAGCAGAGACCTCCATCAGGAGACTCCTCCTGTCCCCAGTGTGGAGAAAGATCCAGAACCAGAGCTGGACTGCAGACAGCCAGTCAGACCAGCTCTGTACGAGGTAAGAGGCCGAACACATGCAGCGTCTTATTCCTCTTCCTGGTTCATGTGTGTTTGAACAGGTATACTGTTGTAGAGCATAGACAGTAAGCTGTTTATAAAACATTTAAACTCAGTCTGTTTGTTGTTGTTTTATTGTTATAATTAGATTCTCAGAGCATTTCCCTCATTCTCTCACGTTTCCTTCTCTTCCAGCAGATAGTGGTCTGCAGGAGGTTTTAGATGAACATAGGCTCAGTCTGAGGAGGAGATGTGAACGTGTGACTGAAGGAACTGATCAAAGTGAAACCCTCCTCAACAGCATCTTCACTGAGCTCTACATCACACAAGGCCAGAGTGAAGAGGTTAATACCCAGCATGAGGTGAGGCAGCTGGAGACAGCTTCCAAGAAGAAGACCCTCCATGACACTCCAATCAAGTGCCAGGACATCTTTAAAGCCTTACCTGACCAACAGACTCTCATCAGAGCGGTCCTGACCAACGGAGTCGCTGGAGTTGGAAAAACCTTCTCAGTGCAGAAGTTCACTCTGGACTGGGCCGAGGGTTTGGGAAACCAAGATGTCAGTCTGGTGATCCCGCTCTCCTTCAAGGAGCTGAACCTGATCAAAGGTGAGCAGTACAGTCTTCTCAGGCTGCTCCATGTTTTCCATCCAACCTTACAGAAGGTCACAGCAGAGCAGCTGGCTGTCTGCAAAGTGCTGCTCATCTTTGACGGCCTGGATGAAAGCAGACTTTCTCTGGACTTCAGAAACAATGAGGTTGTGTCTGATGTCTCACAGCAGTCCTCAGTCAACGTGCTGCTGACAAACCTCATCAGGGGGAAGCTGCTTCCCTCGGCTCTCGTCTGGATAACTTCCAGACCTGCAGCGGCCAATCAGATCCCTCCTGAGTGTGTGGACAGGGTAACAGAAGTACGAGGCTTCACTGACGCCCAGAAGGAGGAGTACTTCAGGAGGAGATGGAGTGATGAAGACCTGTCCAGCAGAATCATCTCTCACATCAAGAGCTCCAGGAGCCTCCACATCATGTGTCTGATCCCAGTCTTCTGCTGGATCACTGCTGCAGTTCTGGACCACATGTTGACTACAGACCAGAGAGGAGAGCTGCCCCAGACCCTCACTGACATGTACTCACACTTCCTGCTGGTCCAGACCAAGAGGAAGAAGCAGAAGTATGAAGAGGGACATGAGACGAGTCCACAGCAGCTGACGGAGGCTGACAGGGAGGTTCTTCTGAAGCTGGGGAGGCTGGCGTTTGAACATCTGGAGAAAGGAGACATCATGTTCTACCAAGAAGACCTGCAGCGCTGTGGTCTTGATGTCACCGAGGCCTTGGTGCACTCAGGAGTTTGTACACAGATCTTCAAAAGAGAGAGAGTGATCTTCCAGAAAACAGTCTACTGCTTTGTTCATCTGAGCATTCAGGAGTTTCTGGCTGCAGTCTACATGTTGCACTGTTACACCAACAGGAACACAAAGGTACTGAAGAACTTCCTGAAGAGAGACCGGGACGAAGACAATGATAGCAGTGATGATGATGATGATGATTACCCATCCCTGGATGACTTCCTGAAGAGAGCCATGGAGAAATCCCTCAGAAGTGAAAATGGCCACCTGGACCTGTTTGTCCGCTTTCTCCACGGCCTCTCTCTGGAGTCCAACCAGAGACTGTTAGGAGGCCTGCTGGGTCGCACAGACAACAGACCAGAAATCATCCAGAGAGCCATCAGCAACCTGAAGGAGATGAGAGGTTATTATATCTCTCCTGACAGGAGCATCAACATCTTCCACTGTCTGACAGAGATGAAGGACCACTCAGTTCATCAGGAGATCACAGAGTTCCTGAAGTCAGAGAACAGATCAGAGAAGAAACTCTCTGTTATCCACTGCTCTGCTCTGGCCTACATGCTGCAGATGTCAGAGGAGGTTCTGGATGAGTTGGACCTGGATCAGTACAAAACATCAGATGAGGGACGACGGAGACTGCTTCCAGCTGTGAGGAACTGCAGGAAGTTCAAGTAAGTCCAGATGTGATTAACTTTATAAACTAATGTAGATCAGGAGTTTAATTATTCAAATAAACACGATAACATTTCTGCTGTTTAAATACTGAGAGCAAAATAAGCCAACACTGTTCTTCTATTTATTTATAATAATAGTTAAACTGAAGCGTTCCTCTCTTCATATTGAGTGATGGAGGCGACATGTCAAACACATGAAGGACTTGAGAGCTTTCTCAGCATGTGATTACACCACACAGCAGGACTTACAGTTATCACAGAAACATGTTATTATTACTTTCTTTGCTTTTTTCTTTGCTTTTTAAGCAAATATTCACAAAGCATACACAACCAAATAAACACATCTAAGTACAAGATGAACTACATAACAGATGAGAAATCAGAAAAGACATAATAGGATAATAGCATTAATAATATTACAAATGAAAGAATGGATACATTATGAATACATTATGAATACTCAGGTACACATTAATTATATTCACTGTATTGTTCTATACTGACCCATTCCTCCCACCTTTCCTCAAAGATATGCATTTGGTTTCTAATCTAGTTGTTTTCTCCGTTACATAGATTTCATTAACTAAGTTACTCCATTGTGAGTTCACTAAGTTATTATCTTTTAGACAATTCCTCATCATTAGTTTGATGATGGCTTTTCTAATGACCAGAAATAGATAGGAATCTTTCTGTATCTCCTCTGGTGTTTCCCCAGTGATAGGGACAATGGGCCAAAGCATCCTTCATCCATCATTCACATCCACATATTAACTAACATTTAAATATGTACATCTCTAATATTGTCAAGTGATTCATTTAATTTCTGTTTCTTTTGGTAACAGTCAGTGACAGCAGGAGCACAGACATGTGATCAGATCACACTGACAACTCATTACACTCTATTATCATATATTATTATATATTATATTACATGGACTAACAGCAAAGGTCTATCAGAACATGTCAAATATTTTTTCATCAAATGCTTGATGTTAATATAATGTTTCCTCTTTTTAACACATGTTGTAATATATGTTTTATTATAGACTTGGTGGCTCTCGACCCTATGGACTCTATGGACTCTCAGAGAGTGAATGTGAAGTCGTGGCCTCAGCTCTGAAGTCTGACCCCTCCCATCTGAGAGATCTGGACCTGAGTGAGAACACTCTGAGGGATTCAGAAGTGGAGCTGCTGATTTCTGCACTAAAGAGTCCAAACTGCAGACTGGAGATTCTCAGGTCAGTTCACTGACTGCACTTCATATTGATCTGTTTGTGTTTATGATTTTCTGAATTTGAACAAATACAATGTTATTGTTATTTGTTCCGTTTTTGCTAATGACTGATTATTGATCAGAGTAACAGAGAGAAGGTGAATGTGTGAGGGAGAGAGTTTGAGCTTCCACAGACTCACTCTGTGCTCCAGGAGTCAGTGGAGATGCTGTCAGTACTGATGAGCTGTGAGGGAGATGAAGGAGTTGTTCAACATCTGATCAAAGTTAAAGTTCCAGATTATCAGTGGATTGTTTCTGCATCATCTCTGACATTAAAACCCTGTTTCACTCTGAACAGATTATTAAACCTGGAGTTATTTCAAACAGGAACATTGTTTTCTAAAGTTACATCATGTTAAATTGCGCGCTCAATAACATTTCCTATCCTCAAAATGTTTCATAGCGTGTTCAGGATAGAGGCACAAAAGTACCGCCGCACCATGGATGAACAGCGACGCTACACATCAAGCAAGCAGAGCCAGCATGCAGCTGACTCATAGACTCATATATACACCTCGATGAGTCATTTAAAACCTTTCATTACATTACAGAGAAAAGCTGTGAGAATGTTGCATAATGTTCAACCTAGAGAACAAACAAACCGTTTATTGAGTCAAGGCTGTTAACATTTAAAGATGTAATAGAATTACAGACGGCTTTAGTTATGCATAAAGCAAACAACAGAATACTGCCAGAGAATATACAAAACACATTAGTTTTAATTTCAGAGGCTGAGCATCATAGGAGGAGATTACATTCTAAGCTTCAGTTAGTTTATTTATTGTAATGGTTTATTTGGTAGGGACATTGCACTTTAATGAACACTTAAAACTATAAATGTGCCAAGCGTAAATATGCCGGATTTAGCTTTGAGCTACTTTCCATCCGCAGTCCCTCACATCAAACATTAAGAACATGACATTTACAAACATAGCAGATACAAATACATGAAATACAAGAAAAGTGCAAAAGAGCAAGAGCAGAATACACAAGTATTTATGACATGGCAAAACAACATAGCAGCATGGATACACAAAGTGCAAGAGAGGATACCCCTGTGTTAAAGTGCATCTAGTGGTGACCGCACGTTTGCACGTACTGCTTTAAAGCAGATGTGTCTCTTGAGTAAAGAAGTGGAATTCTTTGCCGAATGATTTAAAGGGCTGTAAGAACATTTTGATGTTTCAGAAAATGTATAAAGAAAGCGTAATTAGACAGTATGAAGGTGACTTTTGATTGTGTTCTGGTTTCATGTTTCAGTATTTGTAAGCAACTGAGACTGAAAGAATATTGCTTTGATTTGACTTTTTTATGGTGATTTCATTTATTTATTTTTTCCAATTTCAATAATGGAGCCCAAGTGATATCTGTTACGAGCCAGCTGATCTTTGTTGACAAGAGTTGTGATTTCCTGACCAGTCTCGATGCACATTTGTTTTTCTCTCCACAATTTCTCACACACAAAATGTTCCTTGGAAGAGCTGTGTTTGCTAAGACCCGTGTCCTTTTGTAAGCATGCTTCCAGTCTTTGAAGCCTTTTACGGTGAACGATGCGTCATGATGATGAGCCTTAAACTTTCTACATGGGAAATACGCAGCCTCGCCTTTCACGGAGTATTCAAGCCAGGGTGGGTTTTGGTACCATGAGCTGGAAACACTACGTTTGTTTCCCGGAGAAGATCCGAGAGGGGAAACTATCCAGGACTTCCTGTTTTGGTTTATCCACGCCAAGGTCCTCTGGAAGTAGAAAACTAACATCTCCAAGATCACGCAGACTTTCATTCAGAGTTTCATAGCTAAATAAAAACATGATATTACACTAATCTCTCAACATAGTTTAATACAAAGATAAATATTAGGACAAAGCTCTACAAATAACAACACTAAACATAATAATACAACAATTCAATGTTTTTAATCAGCCCTGATTTCTCATGGGCCCAAATCCTGGATGGGGGGGGGGGCATACGTTAATAACTTACATCCATAGAGTTGTACATGTCCTTATATTCATATTTCATTTTTAAGAGTAAGAAGTAAGAACTGCAGACATACATGTTGACTGTTTCTTAAAGGAACTGTAATAGATGTTAGCTGTAAAAAGTAAATCTATGTATTTAATATTTAGTAAACGATAACGTCTGAATAAAGGTCATCTGAAGTCATTTTAGTTTGACATTGTGGTGGGAATTTATTGATCAAATGTGGAGAGAGAATCAAAGCATTCAGCTCTTTGTGGTATCTTATTTCTTGAAGAAAGTTCAGTCAGTCACACAGAGAGCATACAGTCTGCAGAGAGGAAGAGGAAGAGTAGAGTTTGGGTTGCATATTTAAACACAGAGAGAGGAGAAAGGGAGGGGGGAAGCTTGGTGATGATGAAGGAGCATTCTGGGAGTTAGGGAGTTAGGGAGGCCGTATCAGGAAGTCCTCAGTTCACCTGAGGTGAAGGTCATACTGTTGGTGCACATAGAGAGTCACTAACAACACTGCAACACATCTTCTTCATAAGGACTTTCCCCAAGCTTAGCTAAGAAGAGTGAGAAGTAGCAAATATAGAGAAACATTAGCAAATAAGAATCACACAATGATATTATTAAAGTAAGTAAGTCAGTATAATATGTTTCTATTACATACATGATAAAGTTCACTTTCTGAAGTAGACAGATTTTTCTGTTCAGATTCATTTAAATGTTGAGTAACATCTGATTGGATTATAAACTGATGTTTATCCTCATCATGTTTTGTTTATTCAGACTGAAGGACTGCAGTTTGTCAGAGATCAGCTGTTTTGCTCTGATCTCAGCTCTGAAGTCCAACATCCATCTGAGAGATCTGGACCTGAGTCACAACACTCTGCAGGATTCAGTGGAGCTGCTGAGTGATATTCTGGAGAGTCCAGACTGCAGACTGGAGACTCTCATGTCAGTTCACTGACTCTCTGTTACTGCTGGAGATCTCACATGTTCACTTTGTCATTGAACCTCATTTATATTCATTAATAACTTCCATCCATAAAGTTGTAAATGTCCTTATATTCATGTTTCATTTTTAAAAGTAAGAAGAAAGAATTGCAGACATAAATGTTGAGTGTTTCTTAAAGTAACTGTAATAGATGTTAGTTGTAAAAAGTAAATCTATGTATTTAATATTTAGTAAATGATAACGTCTGAATAAAGGTCATCTGAAGTCATTTTAGTTTTACATGATAAAGTTCACTTTCTGAAGTAGACAGATGTTTCTGTTCAGATTCATTTAAATGTTGAGTAACATCTGATTGGATTATAAACAGATGTTTATCCTCATCATGTTTTCTTTATTCAGTCTGAGGCGCTGCAGGTTGTCAAAGATCAGCTGTTCTGCTCTGGCCTCAGCTCTGAAGTCCAACATCCATCTGAGAGTTCTGGACCTGAGTGAGAACGCTCTGAAGGATTCAGGAGTGGAGCTGCTGAGTTCTGGACTAAAGAGTCCAAACTGCAGACTGGAGGCTCTCAGGTCAGTTCACTGACTGCAGTTCATATTGATCTGTTTGTGTTTATGATTTTCTGAATTTGAACAAATACAATGTTATTGTTATTTGTTCCGTTTTTGCTAATGACTGAATATTGATCAGAGTAACAGAGAGAAGGTGAATGTGTGAGGGAGAGAGTTTGAGCTTCCACAGACTCACTCTGTGCTCCATGAGTCAGTAGAGATGCTGTCAGTACTGATGAGCTGTGAGGGAGATGAAGGAGTTGTTCAACATCTGATCAAAGTTAAAGTTCCAGATTATCAGTGGATTGTTTCTGCATCATCTCTGACATTAAAACCCTGTTTCACTCTGAACAGATTATTAAACCTGGAGTTATTTCAAACAGGAACATTGTTTTCTAAAGTTACATCATGTTAAATTGCGCGCTCAATAACATTTCCTATCCTCAAAATGTTTCATAGCGTGTTCAGGATAGAGGCACAAAAGTAACGCCGCACCATGGATGAACAGCGACGCTACACATCAAGCAAGCAGAGCCAGCATGCAGCTGACTCATAGACTCATATATACACCTCGATGAGTCATTTAAAACCTTTCATTACATTACAGAGAAAAGCTGTGAGAATGTTGCATAATGTTCAACCTAGAGAACAAACAAACAGATTATTGAGTCAAGGCTGTTAACATTTAAAGATGTAATAGAATTACAGACGGCTTTAGTTATGCATAAAGCAAACAACAGAATACTGCCAGAGAATATACAAAACACATTAGTTTTAATTTCAGAGGCTGAGCATCATAGGAGGAGATTACATTCTAAGCTTCAGTTAGTTTATTTATTGTAATGGTTTATTTGGTAGGGACATTGCACTTTAATGAACACTTAAAACTATAAATGTGCCAAGCGTAAATATGCCGGATTTAGCTTTGAGCTACTTTCCATCCGCAGTCCCTCACATCAAACATTAAGAACATGACATTTACAAACATAGCAGATACAAATACATGAAATACAAGAAAAGTGCAAAAGAGCAAGAGCAGAATACACAAGTATTTATGACATGGCAAAACAACATAGCAGCATGGATACACAAAGTGCAAGAGAGGATACCCCTGTGTTAAAGTGCATCTAGTGGTGACCGCACGTTTGCACGTACTGCTTTAAAGCAGATGTGTCTCTTGAGTAAAGAAGTGGAATTCTTTGCCGAATGATTTAAAGGGCTGTAAGAACATTTTGATGTTTCAGAACATGTATAAAGAAAGCGTAATTAGACAGTATGAAGGTGACTTTTGATTGTGTTCTGGTTTCATGTTTCAGTATTTGTAAGCAACTGAGACTGAAAGAATATTGCTTTGATTTGACTTTTTTATGGTGATTTCATTTATTTATTTTTTCCAATGTCAATAATGGAGCCCAAGTGATATCTGTTACGAGCCAGCTGATCTTTGTTGACAAGAGTTGTGATTTCCTGACCAGTCTCGATGCACATTTGTTTTTCTCTCCACAATTTCTCACACACAAAATGTTCCTTGGAAGAGCTGTGTTTGCTAAGACCCGTGTCCTTTTGTAAGCATGCTTCCAGTCTTTGAAGCCTTTTACGGTGAACGATGCGTCATGATGATGAGCCTTAAACTTTCTACATGGGAAATACGCAGCCTCGCCTTTCACGGAAGTAGTATTACAAATGCCCCTTCAATCACATTAGTATGCATAAAAAGTGACAGGTCACACCTGCCCTATCAGTACTACTACTTATGCTAAGTCCCGCCCCCTAATTATGTTAATGAGCCCCTTTGTTCGAGGTGTTATCACATGTAGGTGTGATATTCCCCCATTGTAGTAGATCCTTTGTTGTGTAATCTAATTAGCCTTTGATGTCTGATCCCTTTGTTGTCTATCCTTTGATGTGAGGGGTGAGGTGTTTGTGACATGTAGGTGTGATATCCCCTGTTGTAGTAGATCCTGTGTTGTATAATCTAATTAGCCTTTGATGTCTGCCCCCTTTGTTGTCTAATCTAATTACCCTTTGATGTCTATCCTTTGATGTGAGGGGTGAGGTGTTTTGTAACATGTAGGTGTTAACTCCCCATTGTAGTAGATCCTTTGTTGTATAATCTAATTAGCCATTGATGTCTGACCCCTTGTTGTCTAATCAAATTAGCCCTTTGATGTCTGTCCTTTGATGTAAGTTGGGAGGTGTTATAACATGTAGGTGTGTGTGTGCACCGGTGTGTTATAAGCCTTTGATGTCAATCAAATTAGCCCTTTGATGTATGTCCTTTGATCAGTGTTTGTAACTATTGTCAAGGTAGTCTCTTTGAAGTTGTGTGAGACTGTCTCGCACCCCGTCCTCCTCTCACCTCTTCCCCCTATCACCCCTTCCCCCTTCGACTCGTCAGCAACAGCGGGTCTCCCCCGTCAGATTAGACTTTACTAGCGTTTATGTCCAGTGCGCAATCAACCCATACAGGACATCTTTTGTCTGTCACACACTATTCTTGTATGTCACATAAGTGATGCAACTTTAGATACACTTTTGAAGTAAGCACCACTCTACAACTGGTAGAAAGTTAAGTACTTTGTATGGAATTGGGTTTTCTTTAGAGCTGTTTTCAGTGAGACAATGCAGTTTCTGATCATTTTAAGTTTCAAGTTTCAAGGCTTTATGGCATATGCCCATTAGCTACAGTGTAGATATGTCAATGAAAAACATAGGTCACAGGCTCCTCCAACAGTGCACATAAAACAGATAAAATACTGCAATTTGTGCGTAATTCTCTCACAAAGGAACTGTAAGATACACGTTTATGTATGGAAAACTATATAGCTTGGTAAAATATTCATTCATTTGTAATGAATTGAGTTTTCTTCAAGAATCAAACTCTAAATGGAGAGTTTGTGATTTTAACACTGTTTCGATGAAACAATGCAGTTTTGATAACTTGACTTGACTAACATTACTTTTTTTAAATATATGTTTTTAGATGCTTTACTTTTGATTTCTTTCATATTATTTTAACACAACATTACTTTTTTCATATTTTTCAACATACTGTGATATATATATATTTTTTTCTCTCCATTATATTTTTGAATATACAGTGATTTGTATCAAAATACAACATGCAACTATTACATTATACAATATTATGGCTTTTTGCGATATTTTCAACACAATATACTTTTTTTTTTGTAGGGCTTCAGGATATTGGGCATGTCATGCATAAAACCGGTGTCATCTTTCCTGAAACTGACGTGCTGTCCGTTTTACAAACAAGTTATCTTTCTGCTTCTTCACCCTCTGAATTTTCCTCCCCCGTCCCTCTTACTTCAGCCATCACAACAACAATCAAGTCAGATCTGTGAAATTAAACACCTCTTCCCAAAGCGTGACTTCCCTATTGAGGGAGTGGGGCAGTGGGGCCTAACCTGATTTGGCCAAATATACTATCATGCAGAACATATGGTATGTTTGAAAAAAGACTAACCATCTATCCAGTTCAAGCTGTCTTTAAGATGTGACATTGTGCTCTGACTTTTTCCCGTAAAATCGTGACAAACTATTACTTATTAAATTTGACCTCATGCTGCTTGGTTGAAAATGATAGATGAGCATTTACCAACAGATCAACGCGCAATCAACCCATACAGGAGATCTCTTTTCTACACAATATGTGTTATCACTATAATATCATGTCATTATTTAATGTTGTTTTGTTTGTGTGTGTGTGTGTGCAATGAAGTCTCTTTGAGAGGAAAATTATAATTTAAAGATCTTAATACCCCCTTATTGTTTAATTACTTCACACAACTATTAAAGAATCCCTATATGAAGTTACATGAGGCTACATTTACTGGTGTGCTTCCCTAGATGATGTAAATAGTCTAAGTGTCATGTTAGGGGGGCATTACGGACCTCAGGAGTCCGCCCTTGGAGGCTTGGAGAGCGGATAAAGAGAGGTGTATTTACTGGTGTTGAGCCCTGGATGATGTAAATAGTCCAAGTGCCATGGAACTCAGGAGTCCGCCCTTTGAGGCGTTGTTAACATTAATGCTTTTTGCTTTTGTTTTTGTTACTAAGATACTTTTTAGCCTTATGATAGGATGAACTTAAGCTGTAGTCAATAAAGACATGTTTAATAGAGTGTTGCTGTTAGAGAACATACCTGCGCAGCACTCCACCACGTCTTGGCTTTGGCTTCATGGCCTTCACTGTCCTCTCCCTTTGAGTTTTTTCAAAGGCTGGGATACATTTTTCCAAATGATCACTTGTTACCTGGTGACAAACATATGGTTATATAACCTTAAAGAACTAACAAAAAATAATTAAGTATTTGCAATGCATGAACATAGAAGATATCACTGTCATATTATGATCACTTATTGTAAGTAAGTTTAAGTAAAACTAACACAAGTCAATATTATTCACCTGGGCATTAGTGGGCTTGAGGGTCTCAGGGAGCGTGGACAAAGTGACTTGTCTCTGTATTTGAGGATTCTCAGTGCAGGCACTAACAGGAAGCTGCTGTGCATTAGTGGAGAGTCCTCTGAAGACAGCTGTTATTTCATTCACACACTCATCTGTTACCTGCTGACTCCTCATAGTAAGTCTAGCCAAGTCAGCTGTTAAGTTGTCCATACCATCGCTTGATAACTGGTAACTTTTGATTGACAGTCCAGCCATGGCAGCTGCCAACTCGTCCATATAATTCTTAAGAACGTGGTGACAATACTACAAAAAAAAGTGTATATATTAGGTCAGTTAACCTTGAAGAGCTAAACAGTTCAAGTGGTAAGTAACTAAGTATTTGCAATGAATAAACATAGAAATGATCACTGTCATATTATATAATCACTTAATATGGAGATAAGTAAAACTGACACAGACAGTTTAAACTGCTTGTTAAAACGCTATTGCTTATTGTGTTTTCTCAGCACACAAACATAAATAAGGATGTATAATATAAAAAAACTAGAAAACGATATAGTATTTTCAAGTCTTACTTTAGTATGGTAAAATTAAGAATAAGTCACATTAAAGTGTGTCATGATTTTCCGTAAAAAAGTCAAGTATAGTTTGTCAAAAGAGTAGTATGTTGAAAATCTCAGTGTTTAACTGAACACACCTACATGTGATAACGCCTCGAACAAAGGGGTAATTAGCATACAAAGGGGGGTCACTAGCATCAGTGGGGGAAAGGTGCTACGGGAATGAACTTTGAGGAGGGGGAACTTGTAAGAATTTCCAGCTTTTGAAGACAATTATATGGTACCCGTCCTTACAGCTAAACAAATCCTATGCCAGGTATTCAACAGACCACAAGAAGCACAAGAAGCCCCAGAAAGGATTACATTCAGAGCTAATAATGGTGAAACCGAAGAAGAAGCAAAGCAGATTATAATCGTTGCGGGTGAAAGGATAGAGAATTTGCAAGTGATGTTAATGCACTTATCTGATATAAAAAAATGCATTCATTTACTTCCAAGAGACCCCTAAACATCTACTTGGGCAATGTGAATTGAACGATAAACCGATCACTGTAAATGAAACGCGGAGAGAAGCAGCAGTGCAAATCGTTAAGTCTATTACCTTGTATGCACTACGACATTAACTTGGTCAAATGTAATATGTCTTTCTGAAAATGTGGCGAATGGTGTGTTTTTCAATTAAGCAACCATAACAAATGAAAATGTGTTTTATTTTTGCTTTCATATATAGTAATAGTATTAACTCCTCTGACTAGACTGTACTAAAATAAGACGTTTCACTGTTAAATAAAAATGGAAGTAGAAAATCGAGATAATGATGAGGTTCGTTATGTATCAAGTAACTATGAACAGCAGTTGAAAATGTTATTTAACCCTTTAACTCTAATAGACAAATCTAAAATAGCCTCTAGCTTATCTATAAGTTTGTGATTTTAACACTTATTCACTGACACAAGGCAGATTTTGGCATTTTTCTCATGTCAAGATACTTTTTGACACACTTTGAGGTATGCAAAACTTTTAAAAACACTTGTACAGTTAAATAATGTAGGTTTTCTCTGATATTTTAGTTATTTTCAGCTACCAAGATACTTTTTGATACACTTTAATGTAGGAACATTTGGCAACTGGTAGAATGTCAATTATTTTTGTAATAAAATGTATTTTCTTAAAGACTGTGACTCTAAAAGGGGAAGTTTTTTTTTTTTTCTCCCGTTCTCTTTCACTTACTTTTTGGATACAGTTTTATGTATGACAACTTTACAACTGGTAGAAAGTTAAGTACTTTTTCTGAACAGATTTTCTTTAAGACTGTGACTCTTAAAGGTAAGACAATCCAGTTTTATGGAAGTAACTTAAATTATTTTTTTGTTTTTTCTCCTACAAAGATACTTATAGTTACACTTTAATGGATGCAAAACTTTATAACTTGGTAAAATATTCATTATTTTGTAATGAATTGAGTTTTCTTTTTTTGTTTTTGTTTTTCAACATACTATTGTACACAATGACTTTTCCATATATATATATATATATTTTTTTCAGACAAACTATACTTTTGACTTTTTCTGTAAAATCGTGACAAACTATTACTTATTCTTACATTTGACCTCTTGCTGCTTGGTTGGAAATGATAGATGAAAAAGCTACAAAGCTTAAAGAACTTTTCTAAAAAACTCTCAATTCTACAGATGAATCCCCCCACTCAACGCAATAAGTCCACCCCCCATTCAGCAAATCATCTAAAACGAAGGACCCCACTAAGACGCCCGTTGAAAACTAGCCAGGGATCTGAGAAAAACCAAGTCTCCCCCTGCGAGTTGCAACCAGGAACAAACTCCTGGACTACTATCGTCACCACCATTGTGGACACCCAAATCTTGCAATACTACAGCTGCTGATGTTACTCCTGGGGCCAAGACGTCTCTGTTTTTGAACATAGTGAAATCGGAGTTGGTTGATATTCTGGAGAGGGGTGCTGCATCGGTACAGAGAAAAAATCTGCAATGGATGCCGAGTCAGTCACCCCGGCCAGAGGCAACACGATTGTGTGAATGACATTCCAGAATATTTCTTCAGAAACAATTACAACGCGTTAATGAAAAAGACTTTGGCTCGCCGACTTCATTACTGTGATTGACCAGAGTCTTAATGATAAAAACATTTACACGGCTGAATGGAGGATCCAAGGCGCTTCGGAGGCTTTTCTGCACAATCTCAAAACTGCAGACGCCTCAAGGAGAGACTTGAAAAGATCCATGCCGAGCTGGATGGAGAGGAAGAAGACTAATAACCAGCGGTTGATTGAAGCCGGGGATTTTTTTTTTTTCGATACTTTGACTTTTCTTTAAACTAAAATAAAAATGGGTAACTACTATGGAAAACAATCTGTATTTATCTATCAGAATGCAGTCAATACCTGTTTAATAAGTGTGTTGTTGATGATGATTGAAAACAGAATGAGTAGTGATCCCTGTGTAAACAGAACGGCTGAAGTTTGTAAACTAGAAGACATTTTGGATATCGTTCATTCTGGCAGTACTATTCCGGGTCATTGGGAAACGATTGTAAACGAAACATTTAAAGTGGTACTGGAATCTTCATTTTCCGAAACATTCTGTAACATTACCGAAGAAATGAAACAAACACCAAAAGTGTATCATGTGCTCGCATTGTATGCTCTGTTTGTAGATGTAATGCATCTTTGTGTCAAAAACAGCATACACATGAATACTTTGGCCAAAGTGCAAAAACTCCATTATAATATTTCCCTTCATCTGGGGGATTCTGTGCTGGAGAAGATCCTGGGGATGTTGCAATCAGTATAAATGTATTATTGATTCCTATGGGGTGAAAACAATAAATTGTAAATATGAAATTCTGTAAAAAAAAAAGTGTTTTTTACATTTAAAAAAACTGTTGTCTTCAAATCATAGTATAGTATTTCCTACATATCATTTTAAAAAAAGAGTCACAGTGTAGAATGTCCAAACATTTAATTTAAAAGTACTAGTATAGTATGTTAAAAGTATCTTGAAAAAAGTCCAAGTATAGTATGTAGTTAAGAAATATATTATATAGTTTTGTCTGCAATGTCAGTATAGGATCTCTAATAAAAAAATGGAAAAAAAAATGAGAGAAAGTCATAGTATAGTTTGACAAAAAGATCCTGAAAAAGTCATGACATTGTGTGTTGAAATGGTTTTGAATAAACACATCAGTATTTTAAAAAGTAAAATTGTATCAAGTGCATCAGACAACTCAAATTACTCCATTTGAACCATATTATAAATAAGTAAAGAATGGTCATAGTATATAGCAGGGCTGTTTAATAGTTTTCTGTGTGTCAGTATTTCAGTGTTTTTGTGTTTCAGTGTTTTGTGTTTTTGTGTGTCAGTGTTTCAGTGTTTTTGTGTTTCAGTGTTTCAGTGTTTTAGTGTTTTCCGTGTTTCAGTGTTTCAATGTTTCAGTGTTTTGTGTGTCAGTGTTTCAGTGTGTCAGTGTTTTGTGTTTTTGTGTTTCAGTGTTTCAGTGTTTTAGTGTTTTCAGTGTTTCAGTGTTTCAGTGTTTTGGGGTGTCAGTGTTTCAGTGTTTTGTGTGTCAGTGTGTCAGTGTTTCAGTGTTTTTGTGTTTCAGTGTTTCAGTGCTTCAGTGTTTCAGTGTTTTGTGTGTCAGTGTTTCAGTGTTTCAGTGTTTTGTGCTTCTGTGTTTTTGTGTGTCAGTGTTTTCAGTGTTTCAGTGTTTTCAGTGTTTCAGTATTTCAGTGTTTCAGTGTTTTCTGTGTCAGTGTGTCAGTGTTTCTGTGTTTCTGTGTTTCAGTGTTTCAGTGTTTTCAGTATTTCAGTGTTTTGTGTTTCAGTGTTTCAGTGTTTTGTGTTTCTGTGTTTTTGTGTGTCAGTGCTTTCAGTGTTTCAGTATTTCAGTATTTCAGTGTTTTGTGTTTCAGTGTTTCAGTGTTTCGTGTGTCAGTATGTCAGTGTTTACAGCCTTTCTTTGCTCTGATCAATCCCCAGGGATCCTCCCCTGGAAGGAATATAGCAGGATGAGAGAAAAACATTTAAAAAACGTATCTTAGAAGTGGCTATAGCATTTGATGCAATTCTAAAAGATAGTCAGATTCCGAAAAAGTTGCAAACGGATGCTGGAAAAGAATTATTTAACAAGATTTTTGAAGCCTTGCTGAAGAAACAAATAATTCTTTTCCAGCATCTGTTTGTAACTTTTTAGGAATCTGACTATCTTTTAGAATTGCATCAAATGCTATAGCCACTTCTAAGATACGCACTGACACACAAAAACACAGAAACACAAAACACTGAAACACTGAAACACAAAACACTGAAATACTGAAAACACTGAAACACTGAAACACAGAAACACAGAAACACTTACACACTGACACACAAACACTGAAACACTGAAATACTGAAACACTGAAAACACTGAAAACACTGACACACAAAAACACAGAAGCACAAAACACTGAAACACTGAAACACTGACACACAAAACACTGAAACACTGAAACACTGAAATACTGAAACACTGAAAACACTGACACACAAAAACACAGAAGCACAAAACACTGAAACACTGAAACACTGACACACAAAACACTGAAGCACTGAAACACTGAAACACAAAAACACTGAAACACTGACACACTGACACACAAAAACACTGACACCCCAAAACACTGAAACACTGAAACACTGAAACACACTAAAACACTGAAACACTGAAACACAAAAACACAAAACACTGAAACACTGACACACAAAACACTGAAACACTGAAACACTGAAACACGGAAAACACTAAAACACTGAAACACTGAAACACAAAAAACACTGAAACACTGACACACACAGCCAAAACACTGAAACACTGACACACAAAAACACAAAACACTGAAACACAAAAACACTGAAACACTGAAACACTGAAATACTGACACACAGAAAACTATTAAACAGCCCTGCTATATACTATGACCATTCTTTACTTATTTATAATATGGTTCAAATGGAGTAATTTGAGTTGTCTGATGCACTTGATACAATTTTACTTTTTAAAATACTGATGTGTTTATTCAAAACCATTTCAACACACAATGTCATGACTTTTTCAGGATCTTTTTGTCAAACTATACTATGACTTTCTCTCATTTTTTTTCCATTTTTTTATTAGAGATCCTATACTGACATTGCAGACAAAACTATATAATATATTTCTTAACTACATACTATACTTGGACTTTTTTCAAGATACTTTTAACATACTATACTAGTACTTTTAAATTAAATGTTTGGACATACTACACTGTGACTCTTTTTTTAAAATGATATGTAGGAAATACTATACTATGATTTGAAGACAACAGTTTTTTTAAATGTAAAAAACACTTTTTTTTTTACAGAATTTCATATTTACAATTTATTGTTTTCACCCCATAGGAATCAATAATACATTTATACTGATTGCAACATCCCCAGGATCTTCTCCAGCACAGAATCCCCCAGATGAAGGGAAATATTATAATGGAGTTTTTGCACTTTGGCCAAAGTATTCATGTGTATGCTGTTTTTGACACAAAGATGCATTACATCTACAAACAGAGCATACAATGCGAGCACATGATACACTTTTGGTGTTTGTTTCATTTCTTCGGTAATGTTACAGAATGTTTCGGAAAATGAAGATTCCAGTACCACTTTAAATGTTTCGTTTACAATCGTTTCCCAATGACCCGGAATAGTACTGCCAGAATGAACGATATCCAAAATGTCTTCTAGTTTACAAACTTCAGCCGTTCTGTTTACACGGGGATCACTACTCATTCTGTTTTCAATCGTCATCAACAACACACTTATTAAACAGGTATTGACTGCATTCTGATAGATAAATACAGATTGTTTTCCATAGTAGTTACCCATTTTTATTTTAGTTTAAAGAAAAGTCAAAGTATCGAAAAAAAAAAAAAATCCCCGGCTTCAATCAACCGCTGGTTATTAGTCTTCTTCCTCTCCATCCAGCTCGGCATGGATCTTTTCAAGTCTCTCCTTGAGGCGTCTGCAGTTTTGAGATTGTGCAGAAAAGCCTCCGAAGCGCCTTGGATCCTCCATTCAGCCGTGTAAATGTTTTTATCATTAAGACTCTGGTCAATCACAGTAATGAAGTCGGCGAGCCAAAGTCTTTTTCATTAACGCGTTGTAATTGTTTCTGAAGAAATATTCTGGAATGTCATTCACACAATCGTGTTGCCTCTGGCCGGGGTGACTGACTCGGCATCCATTGCAGATTTTTTCTCTGTACCGATGCAGCACCCCTCTCCAGAATATCAACCAACTCCGATTTCACTATGTTCAAAAACAGAGACGTCTTGGCCCCAGGAGTAACATCAGCAGCTGTAGTATTGCAAGATTTGGGTGTCCACAATGGTGGTGACGATAGTAGTCCAGGAGTTTGTTCCTGGTTGCAACTTGCAGGGGGAGACTTGGTTTTTCTCAGATCCCTGGCTAGTTTTCAACGGGCGTCTTAGTGGGGTCCTTCGTTTTAGATGATTTGCTGAATGGGGGGTGGACTTATTGCGTTGAGTGGGGGGATTCATCTGTAGAATTGAGAGTTTTTTAGAAAAGTTCTTTAAGCTTTGTAGCTTTTTCATCTATCATTTCCAACCAAGCAGCAAGAGGTCAAATGTAAGAATAAGTAATAGTTTGTCACGATTTTACAGAAAAAGTCAAAAGTATAGTTTGTCTGAAAAAAAAATATATATATATATATGGAAAAGTCATTGTGTACAATAGTATGTTGAAAAACAAAAACAAAAAAAGAAAACTCAATTCATTACAAAATAATGAATATTTTACCAAGTTATAAAGTTTTGCATCCATTAAAGTGTAACTATAAGTATCTTTGTAGGAGAAAAAACAAAAAAATAATTTAAGTTACTTCCATAAAACTGGATTGTCTTACCTTTAAGAGTCACAGTCTTAAAGAAAATCTGTTCAGAAAAAGTACTTAACTTTCTACCAGTTGTAAAGTTGTCATACATAAAACTGTATCCAAAAAGTAAGTGAAAGAGAACGGGAGAAAAAAAAAAAAAACTTCCCCTTTTAGAGTCACAGTCTTTAAGAAAATACATTTTATTACAAAAATAATTGACATTCTACCAGTTGCCAAATGTTCCTACATTAAAGTGTATCAAAAAAGTATCTTGGTAGCTGAAAATAACTAAAATATCAGAGAAAACCTACATTATTTAACTGTACAAGTGTTTTTAAAAGTTTTGCATACCTCAAAGTGTGTCAAAAAGTATCTTGACATGAGAAAAAAGCCAAAATCTGCCTTGTGTCAGTGAATAAGTGTTAAAATCACAAACTTATAGATAAGCTAGAGGCTATTTTAGATTTGTCTATTAGAGTTAAAGGGTTAAATAACATTTTCAACTGCTGTTCATAGTTACTGGATACATAACGAACCTCATCATTATCTCGATTTTCTACTTCCATTTTTATTTAACAGTGAAACGTCTTATTTTAGTACAGTCTAGTCAGAGGAGTTAATACTATTACTATATATGAAAGCAAAAATAAAACACATTTTCATTTGTTATGGTTGCTTAATTGAAAAACACACCATTCGCCACATTTTCAGAAAGACATATTACATTTGACCAAGTTAATGTCGTAGTGCATACAAGGTAATAGACTTAACGATTTGCACTGCTGCTTCTCTCCGCGTTTCATTTACAGTGATCGGTTTATCGTTCAATTCACATTGCCCAAGTAGATGTTTAGGGGTCTCTTGGAAGTAAATGAATGCATTTTTTTATATCAGATAAGTGCATTAACATCACTTGCAAATTCTCTATCCTTTCACCCGCAACGATTATAATCTGCTTTGCTTCTTCTTCGGTTTCACCATTATTAGCTCTGAATGTAATCCTTTCTGGGGCTTCTTGTGCTTCTTGTGGTCTGTTGAATACCTGGCATAGGATTTGTTTAGCTGTAAGGACGGGTACCATATAATTGTCTTCAAAAGCTGGAAATTCTTACAAGTTCCCCCTCCTCAAAGTTCATTCCCGTAGCACCTTTCCCCCACTGATGCTAGTGACCCCCCTTTGTATGCTAATTACCCCTTTGTTCGAGGCGTTATCACATGTAGGTGTGTTCAGTTAAACACTGAGATTTTCAACATACTACTCTACAAAATGATTTTTTCATATTCTTTTGACAAACTATACTTGACTTTTTTACGGAAAATCATGACACACTTTAATGTGACTTATTCTTAATTTTACCATACTAAAGTAAGACTTGAAAATACTATATCGTTTTCTAGTTTTTTTATATTATACATCCTTATTTATGTTTGTGTGCTGAGAAAACACAATAAGCAATAGCGTTTTAACAAGCAGTTTAAACTGTCTGTGTCAGTTTTACTTATCTCCATATTAAGTGATTATATAATATGACAGTGATCATTTCTATGTTTATTCATTGCAAATACTTAGTTACTTACCACTTGAACTGTTTAGCTCTTCAAGGTTAACTGACCTAATATATACACTTTTTTTGTAGTATTGTCACCACGTTCTTAAGAATTATATGGACGAGTTGGCAGCTGCCATGGCTGGACTGTCAATCAAAAGTTACCAGTTATCAAGCGATGGTATGGACAACTTAACAGCTGACTTGGCTAGACTTACTATGAGGAGTCAGCAGGTAACAGATGAGTGTGTGAATGAAATAACAGCTGTCTTCAGAGGACTCTCCACTAATGCACAGCAGCTTCCTGTTAGTGCCTGCACTGAGAATCCTCAAATACAGAGACAAGTCACTTTGTCCACGCTCCCTGAGACCCTCAAGCCCACTAATGCCCAGGTGAATAATATTGACTTGTGTTAGTTTTACTTAAACTTACTTACAATAAGTGATCATAATATGACAGTGATATCTTCTATGTTCATGCATTGCAAATACTTAATTATTTTTTGTTAGTTCTTTAAGGTTATATAACCATATGTTTGTCACCAGGTAACAAGTGATCATTTGGAAAAATGTATCCCAGCCTTTGAAAAAACTCAAAGGGAGAGGACAGTGAAGGCCATGAAGCCAAAGCCAAGACGTGGTGGAGTGCTGCGCAGGTATGTTCTCTAACAGCAACACTCTATTAAACATGTCTTTATTGACTACAGTTTAAGTTCATCCTATCATAAGGCTAAAAAGTATCTTAGTAACAAAAACAAAAGCAAAAAGCATTAATGTTAACAACGCCTCAAAGGGCGGACTCCTGAGTTCCATGGCACTTGGACTATTTACATCATCCAGGGCTCAACACCAGTAAATACACCTCTCTTTATCCGCTCTCCAAGCCTCCAAGGGCGGACTCCTGAGGTCCGTAATGCCCCCCTAACATGACACTTAGACTATTTACATCATCTAGGGAAGCACACCAGTAAATGTAGCCTCATGTAACTTCATATAGGGATTCTTTAATAGTTGTGTGAAGTAATTAAACAATAAGGGGGTATTAAGATCTTTAAATTATAATTTTCCTCTCAAAGAGACTTCGTTGCACACACACACACACAAACAAAACAACATTAAATAATGACATGATATTATAGTGATAACACATATTGTGTAGAAAAGAGATCTCCTGTATGGGTTGATTGCGCGTTGATCTGTTGGTAAATGCTCATCTATCATTTTCAACCAAGCAGCATGAGGTCAAATTTAATAAGTAATAGTTTGTCACGATTTTACGGGAAAAAGTCAGAGCACAATGTCACATCTTAAAGACAGCTTGAACTGGATAGATGGTTAGTCTTTTTTCAAACATACCATATGTTCTGCATGTTAGTATATTTGGCCAAATCGGGTTAGGCCCCACTGCCCCACTCCCTCAATAGGGAAGTCACGCTTTGGGAAGAGGTGTTTAATTTCACAGATCTGACTTGATTGTTGTTGTGATGGCTGAAGTAAGAGGGACGGGGGAGGAAAATTCAGAGGGTGAAGAAGCAGAAAGATAACTTGTTTGTAAAACGGACAGCACGTCAGTTTCAGGAAAGACGACACCGGTTTTATGCATGACATGCCCAATATCCTGAAGCCCTACAAAAAAAAAAGTATATTGTGTTGAAAATATCGCAAAAAGCCATAATATTGTATAATGTAATAGTTGCATGTTGTATTTTGATACAAATCACTGTATATTCAAAAATATAATGGAGAGAAAAAAATATATATATATCACAGTATGTTGAAAAATATGAAAAAGGTAATGTTGTGTTAAAATAATATGAAAGAAATCAAAAGTAAAGCATCTAAAAACATATATTTAAAAAAAGTAATGTTAGTCAAGTCAAGTTATCAAAACTGCATTGTTTCATCGAAACAGTGTTAAAATCACAAACTCTCCATTTAGAGTTTGATTCTTGAAGAAAACTCAATTCATTACAAATGAATGAATATTTTACCAAGCTATATAGTTTTCCATACATAAACGTGTATCTTACAGTTCCTTTGTGAGAGAATTACGCACAAATTGCAGTATTTTATCTGTTTTATGTGCACTGTTGGAGGAGCCTGTGACCTACAGTTCCTTTGTGAGAGAATTACGCACAAATTGCAGTATTTTATCTGTTTTATGTGCACTGTTGGAGGAGCCTGTGACCTATGTTTTTCATTGACATATCTACACTGTAGCTAATGGGCATATGCCATAAAGCCTTGAAACTTGAAACTTAAAATGATCAGAAACTGCATTGTCTCACTGAAAACAGCTCTAAAGAAAACCCAATTCCATACAAAGTACTTAACTTTCTACCAGTTGTAGAGTGGTGCTTACTTCAAAAGTGTATCTAAAGTTGCATCACTTATGTGACATACAAGAATAGTGTGTGACAGACAAAAGATGTCCTGTATGGGTTGATTGCGCACTGGACATAAACGCTAGTAAAGTCTAATCTGACGGGGGAGACCCGCTGTTGCTGACGAGTCGAAGGAAGGGGGAAGGGGTGATAGGGGGAAGAGGTGAGAGGAGGACGGGGTGCGAGACAGTCTCACACAACTTCAAAGAGACTACCTTGACAATAGTTACAAACACTGATCAAAGGACATACATCAAAGGGCTAATTTGATTGACATCAAAGGCTTATAACACACCGGTGCACACACACACCTACATGTTATAACACCTCCCAACTTACATCAAAGGACAGACATCAAAGGGCTAATTTGATTAGACAACAAGGAGTCAGACATCAATGGCTAATTAGATTATACAACAAAGGATCTACTACAATGGGGAGTTAACACCTACATGTTACAAAACACCTCACCCCTCACATCAAAGGATAGACATCAAATGGTAATTAGATTAGACAACAAAGGGGGCAGACATCAAAGGCTAATTAGATTATACAACACAGGATCTACTACAACAGGGGATATCACACCTACATGTCACAAACACCTCACCCCTCACATCAAAGGATAGACAACAAAGGGATCAGACATCAAAGGCTAATTAGATTACACAACAAAGGATCTACTACAATGGGGGAATATCACACCTACATGTGATAACACCTCGAACAAAGGGGCTCATTAACATAATTAGGGGGCGGGACTTAGCATAAGTAGTAGTACTGATAGGGCAGGTGTGACCTGTCACTTTTTATGCATACTAATGTGATTGAAGGGGCATTTGTAATACTACTCACGGAGTATTCAAGCCAGGGTGGGTTTTGGTACCATGAGCTGGAAACACTACGTTTGTTTCCCGGAGAAGATCCGAGAGGGGAAACTATCCAGGACTTCCTGTTTTGGTTTATCCACGCCAAGGTCCTCTGGAAGTAGAAAACTAACATCTCCAAGATCACGCAGACTTTCATTCAGAGTTTCATAGCTAAATAAAAACATGATATTACACTAATCTCTCAACATAGTTTCATATAAAGATAAATATTAGGACAAACCTCTACAAATAACAACACTAAACATAATAATACAACAATTCAATGTTTTTAATCAGCCCTGATTTCTCATGGGCCCAAATCCTGGATGGGGGGGGCATACGTTAATAACTTACATCCATAGAGTTGTACATGTCCTTATATTCATGTTTCATTTTGAAGAGTAAGAAGTAAGAACTGCAGACATACATGTTGACTGTTTCTTAAAGGAACTGTAATAGATGTTAGCTGTAAAAAGTAAATCTATGTATTTAATATTTAGTAAACGATAACGTCTGAATAAAGGTCATCTGAAGTCATTTTAGTTTTACATTGTGGTGGGAATTTATTCATCAAATGTGGAGAGAGAATCAAAGCATTCAGCTCTTTGTGGTATCTTATTTCTGTAAGAAAGTTCAGTCAGTCACACAGAGAGCATACAGTCTGCAGAGAAGAAGAGGAAGAGTAGAGTTTGGGTTGCATATTTAAACACAGAGAGAGGAGAAAGGGAGGGGGGAAGCTTGGTGATGATGAAGGAGCATTCTGGGAGTTAGGGAGTTAGGGAGGCCGTATCAGGAAGTCCTCAGTTCACCTGAGGTGAAGGTCATACTGTTGGTGCACATAGAGAGTCACTAACAACACTGCAACACATCTTCTTCATAAGGACTTTCCCCAAGCTTAGCTAAGAAGAGTGAGAAGTAGCAAATATAGAGAAACATTAGCAAATAAGAATCACACAATGATATTATTAAAGTAAGTAAGTCAGTATAATATGTTGCTATTACATACATGATAAAGTTCACTTTCTGAAGTAGACAGATGTTTCTGTTCAGATTCATTTAAATGTTGAGTAACATCTGATTGGATTATAAACAGATGTTTATCCTCATCATGTTTTGTTTATTCAGACTGAAGGACTGCAGTTTGTCAGAGATCAGCTGTTTTGCTCTGATCTCAGCTCTGAAGTCCAACATCCATCTGAGAGATCTGGACCTGAGTCACAACACTCTGCAGGATTCAGTGGAGCTGCTGAGTGATATTCTGGAGAGTCCAGACTGCAGACTGGAGACTCTCATGTCAGTTCACTGACTCTCTGTTACTGCTGGAGATCTCACATGTTCACTTTGTCATTGAACCTCATTTATATTCATTAATAACTTCCATCCATAAAGTTGTAAATGTCCTTATATTCATGTTTCATTTTTAAAAGTAAGAAGAAAGAATTGCAGACATAAATGTTGAGTGTTTCTTAAAGTAACTGTAATAGATGTTAGTTGTAAAAAGTAAATCTATGTATTTAATATTTAGTAAATGATAACGTCTGAATAAAGGTCATCTGAAGTCATTTTAGTTTTACATGATAAAGTTCACTTTCTGAAGTAGACAGATGTTTCTGTTCAGATTCATTTAAATGTTGAGTAACATCTGATTGGATTATAAACAGATGTTTATCCTCATCATGTTTTCTTTATTCAGTCTGAGGCGCTGCAGGTTGTCAAAGATCAGCTGTTCTGCTCTGGCCTCAGCTCTGAAGTCCAACATCCATCTGAGAGTTCTGGACCTGAGTGAGAACGCTCTGCAGGATTCAGGAGTGGAGCTGCTGAGAGATCTTCTGGAGAGTCCAGACTGCAGACTGGAGACCCTCAGGTCAGTAAGGGGTCTCTGCTGGTTCAGCCGTATTGTATGAAACACAGGGAGGTGTTTCTCTCACTGGGGAAACAGATCAGTGATGTTACCCACTGACTGCAGGCTCTTTCATTCTTCCATCAACTATAGAAGGCCAGCTGAAAATGCAAAGCCACATTTAGTAAGTAATCAACTTTCCACCAGACATATGGGATTTGACAGAAGAGTGGAAAAGGTAGTCTGTTTTTGATGGGATGTTTTTAGCTCCTTGACTAATGACTGTTACTTCCTGTAATGCAGCTGAGAGCTGTGGCAGTCAGTCGTAGTGTTTGCAGAGAAGATATGATGGGATGTAAAGCATGAGATCAGTCAGGACTCTGAAGCTGACTCAAAGAACTAACACTTATTTTAAACTGGATCCATAACTGTTGGATTGTGTTCATCCCTACAGGATCAGAGAGGATGAGACGATCAGAGCCAAGATCCAGAAGAACTGTGAGTACTGAATATCCTCCTAAAGAGGTGGGAGAAGTACTCAGATGTTGTTCTTGAGTAAAAGTAGAAGTATTCAGATCTTGTACTTGAGTAGAAGTAGAAGTACTCTGATCTTGTAGTAAAAGTAGAAGTACTCAGATCTTGTACTTGAGTAGAAGTAGAAGTATTCAGATATTGTAGTAGAAGTAGAAGTACTCAGATCTGGTACTTGAGTAAAAGTAGAAGTACTAAGATCTTGTACTTGAGTAAAAGTAGAAGTACCAGAGTGTAGGAATACTCTGTTACAGTAAAAGTCCTGCATTCAAAATGTTCCTCAAGTGAAAGTAGAAAAGTATTCTCATCAAAATATAGTGAAAGTAGCGACAGTAAAAGTAGTCATTGTGCAGATTGGTCCATTTCAGAATAATATATATGATTATGTTTTATAATGATTGATCATGAAAGTGTTCTCAAAGCTGGTAAAGGTGCAGCTAGTTTGAATGACTTTGTATACTGCAGGGTAGCTTGTGGATTTACTCCAGGTGGAACTAAAGTCTGATTTAACACTTGATTATATTTCACATCATTCATCCACATCTGTGAAGTAACTAAAGGTATTAAATACATGTAGTGGAGGAAAAGTACACCATTTACCTCTGAACTGTAGTGGAGTAGAAGTACAAAGTAGCTTAACATGGAAATACTCAGGTAAAGTACAAGTACCTCAACATTGTACTTAAGTACAGTGCTTGAGTAAATGTACTTAGTTCCTCTCCTGATCTGTAAAGCTCTCCCAACATATGCAGGTTAGCATCCGGCAGCTTCTATGTGCTGGGGACCCGTACTGTACATTTCTCTCATCACACTTTGGGCTCCTCAACATGTGTGGGTTCCCAGCAGGACTCTCTGAGCTGCAGACACATTCTTTCTGTGACTTTGTTCCAGATATTTGGAGCATAATAACTGAAGCTGTTTCTCCATGTTCAGGAACTCCCATCCCCCGAGTCCTGCGGCAGGAAGCGCTCCTTCTCTCCAAGAACTCCTGGACCCTGCAAGCTGGTCCAGAACCAGAGTCCCAGTGAGGAGTCCAGCCAGTCCACCTCTCAGAGTTAAACTAAACTACAACATTATTAAAGATCATGTTGAAAGTTAAAAAAGGATGCTTTCAGACTGAATCCAGAAGTTTCTCAAGCTGCAGTCAAAGCAGATCATTTGAGAAATATATAAAACAATTATAAAACTGTAATAAGAATTACTCTGAATACTTTCTTTGGACATTTTATTTACATTTCTTTCAATCAAATGTTTCTGACTTTCTATCTGAGTGCTTTTCTCATGAATCAACGACTTCAATCTTCTTTCTTTTCTTGTCTATTTCATAAACAGGATATTGTTGTTTGTACTTATATCCTGATTGATGAGTCAGCAGTAAAGCAGCCAGGCGTTAAGGGTCAGCTGGCATGTGTATCTGTTCATTGGCTCATATGTGTAGCATGTTTAATGGCAGTGTGTTGAAAATGGCTGACAGGTGAATATGTCAGATCTCTGTGTGTTACTCAGAGAACCGTGTGCAGTGTTTTAGAAAGTGCAGAGTTGAATTGCAGATTGTGTGCAGAGCTGAAAATGTGTTTAGAGTTCTGTTTGATTTGATCCAGCCAGTTCTGCCGCAGCAAAGCATAACGGTGCGTCTACACAGCAGCGTTAAAAAAATCTTGAAACGCTTCTGCCCATTCACTTTGAATGGGGTGACGTCACTTTCCCTCACTTTTCGCCGAAATGCATTGTGGGCAGGCGAGCGGAGATTTTCAGGATTTTCAGGATTCAAAGTTGAGCAATGTTCAACTTTTGAGGCTGAGGTGGAAGCGGCAGCCAATCAAATCCCGTGTACGCAAATCTGACAGTTCAAGCTCTAGCCAATCAAACGGCGTGTATGCTGGGAGAGACATACCGCAGGTCATTTCCTCATATTCCAAAAAATGGAGGAGAAATTAGCGGAAGCGAATCACCCGGTGCTTTATGACCAGACCTACCGGGATATAAACCGGAGGAGCCAGGCATGGAGGGAGGTGGCAGAGACAGTGGTAGGTTTTCGCCTGTTTTGGGGAGTTTATATCCAGTTTACTTCGGGGTTTTTTTGCTTCGTATGTCGCGGACGGGAGATTCATGTGATTGGTTGTTCGCAAAAAATCCGCAAGCTTCAGATACGCCCACCTCCAAGATGTTTTTAACGCTGCTGTGTGGACGTACCGTAAGGGCTCAGAGCTTGGACCTATTGTGTTCACATTATATACGCTTCCTTTAGGCCATAAGGAATCACTCAGTACATTTTCATTGTTATGCGGATGATACTCAATTATACACAATATAGACAAAAGTATTGGATCACCTACACATTAGAGAGATACCGCAGGTCCATCCTTCCTGCAGCGGTCAGACTATATAACCACCACGACCCCTAGTAGACCCCCCTCACAACAACGCAGACTATAACACCCCTTGTTGCTAAATACCAACTATGTGCAAGATGTGCAAGATATATATATATATGCCGTTAATACTCTGCAATATATACCTGGCTGTTAAATCCTCGGAACTGTTACAGGATGTGTATTTTGTAAAATGTGTAACTTTGATTATAATGTCTTGTTTTAATCTTTAATACTTTGTTGTATGCATTGTTGAAGAGAGGAAGAAAATGGAACAATGTATTTTATTATATAAAGCTTGAATATGCTAAAAACTGTGTTAAAACTCTGAATGCCATAGTCATGTATCGTATAGTTTAATGCTTTAGCAATATAAACAGGATGTATAACCACAGCAACGAAGAAGGACACCTCTAAACGCACCAGCTTGCATGCAAAGGATGTGACAAACCACGTGTCAGACCATGTGACAAACCACGTGTCAGACCATGTGACAAACCACGTGTCAGACCATGTGACAAACCACGTGTCAGACCATGTGACAAACCACGTGTCAGATCATGTGACAAGCCGCGGGAAAGAAGAGGATAAAAGAAGACTGAAGAAGCAGGAGAGCAGTTCCTCTTTGAACCCAGTTCGAACTTGAACTCTCCTGCTTTAGCAAGCTACGGATAGCATACTTACTCGTATTGAGGCAAAGATCTCGGATGTAATATGTATCTGGGCAAAACGCATTTCATTTTGTATTGATGTGTGGTGTTATAACTTGTGAAACTTTAATAAAACTACCTGTTCACATTTGTGAGAGGAAAGTAAAGTCCATGTAGCCCTTCTGATTATTGTTGGATAAGTGACAAGTCAGACGGCAATGTAACCTGTTCTCACGTAGCTTGAGTCCTGAGTCCAGTTTGATTCCAGTGTCCTGTTCCTTGGCTGAGGATCAATCCCTGACGGAGTCTTGCAGAGACACCAGAGAGAACAATAGGTAAGTTGCACCTAAGCTAACTGTTGCTGAATTCTATGTCATATTGGAGGTCGCCACAATCGGTGGATCTTAAATACGGCAGCAGTGCTTTACGGGTATTGAATCCCAAGGTTTCAGAGGTGTGTTCATTAAGGTCTGTGTTTAAAGTCTAAAGGGAAAAACTAACAGGGTAAAAGTGATATATGTGTAAAACTGATGAATGGAGGTAGTATAGAAAGAAGGGAGTTTGTCGGTACCTCGTGGTGTTGTGTGGGTCACTCCTTTTATGCCCGGTCTGAGTAAAAACCGTAACCTTTTAATGCATGCTTTAGGCAGAGCCGTATAATAGAAGAGTTACGACATCTCCGTTCACTCCAATGGACCAGTTTTTTTACAGCTATGGCGGATTGTGGAGCCGTCAATAGTTCCCCGGAAGTTAGCTTGCCGCTGACTTCCGGGGAACTATTGCGGCCAGCAGCACAGTAGAGTTGCAGCATGATAGACCGTTCGTGATGGACTTTTAAAGGTAAGAAGACGTTTAAAGATTTATATTGTGGATATTATCAGCACATCTGAGTCAAATGAACATGTGTATTAAAGGATGTTAGTGGATTATCCCTAAATCAGTAGATTTAGGGAACGCTTACAGATAACAGATTAGGCTAGGATACTAAAGTAAACAGATATGGTTCTAAACTGTATTGAAATAAACATGTATTATTTTGAATTGTATTTTAGTGAACATGTATTGTTTGAACTGTTTTAAGTAACCATATATATATATTGTCTTCTCACTTACAACTCACTGACCCAGAGATCCTGTTACACACCCATACACCTCCTCCCACCAGCACACACACACATATTCTTTTCAAGGTCCTTTCTGGGCATCAATATATCTGTGTACAATGTTTGGTTGTCTGGGAAAGAATAGTTTGTGTGAAATATTCCTTGGGAAAGTAAAGGAGTGAATACAGGTGCAGAGATAAGATTGACTCTGCCCTTGTGAACTTCCGAATCTCACGCTCTGCTCAGAAGAAAACATACTTTTTCCCAGAACTCTGATTCGCTGTATTGGACCTGACCAGAAGTGAATCCAACCAGTAAAAACACCTGGGGGAGTGAGCAGCTCACACAGCTCCTCCCCACGGACTCTCTGATTAGCTTCAGAGTAAAATGGGAAGGAAGAGTCGACACATCTCCGCCCCCAAAATATGGATATGAATACTGTTGTTTATGTATGTAAAATGCTTCCTGTTTTCTGACTGGCTGGTCCCGATACCTGTATCGCACAGCAGTAGAAATTGAAAGTCCGGAGTACTCTGTAAACTTGTATACGTGTTTTGTTTCTTACCAGTAAAATCAGATTAATGTTATAACCTTTATTCCGGTGTTTTGAATTCCTTCTTTATTAAATATAACCAGCCTCATCTAACGAACGGCGCGTAGCGGAGGGGGGCTTTAAGCCACCATCCACAGTGTTTGCTACAACAATTATGGTGACCTGCGACGTGATGAGTGCTGGTCTCTAGAAAGGAACACCGACAGCCAGCGGACGGAATTCAGTCCAGGGGAGGACACCTCGACACCGCTGACAACTAAACCAAGCGCACGATATACAAAAGGTGAGCAGACACCTGTTTTGACTACCAAAGATCTGTGATTGATTATACTACAAACATTTTAGAGTTGTCAGTGGCGTTCTCAGTGTTCTTAGTCACAGTAAGAAATACAATACATATTCTAGTTGGGAAAGTGTTTAGAGTCAGGTAGAGCATTCCTGTACCTAAGGCACAAAGAGAATTATAAGTTATAACGTGTTTGTAAGAGGCGGGTAGCTAAGTCCCGTGCCTTAACTCACTAAAGAAAGACTGCAAGGACGTAAAAAACAGATGGGTTAAAATCCCCGTAAATCAAGTAAAGATTATACGGTTGCCTTGTTAGTGCTTTAATGTAGACTGCGAGGACGTAAAAAACAGATGGGTTAAAATCCCCGCAAATCAAGTAAAGATTATGCGGTTACCTCGTGGGTAAAAGGTTGTTATAAAGAACTTCCTATTGAATAACAATCGAGTGGGCAATCCCTCTTTGAAAATTGCTAGAATCGTTATATGTGGGTGATACGAGAGGAGAGATACGCGACTTCCAACTAACCATTTGGAATGACCGAATCTCATCACAACTCTTGCTGTGGGGTTAATCAGGCTCATTAAACGTGACGATAAAGAGATTTTGTTGACTGAGTTCCGACTCCTTGCCTGAAGCCGCAGCCGCCGAAAGGGGGTTGTAGAAGCTTGCTTCAGGAAGTCACGCTATCTGTTGAAATATACATCGCACAATAAAAATCTGCCTGACTGTACGGGGATAAATATATGTAAAACTGCAAACATAATTTAAGAACACCACTCTGTACACAGTACATACTTAGAAAAGAAGTAGTACACGGAGATAGAATTCAGATAGTACGAAGTCTGTATAAGGGAATAAACTCTGTGTGATTTTTTACGTCAAATCTGTGTAATAATTGAGAGAAAACAGCAGAACTAGAGTTCTGTGGAGGCAAAGTCTGCACCAAACAGAGGCAGCTCATTCGTGGTCAGCTGCTGTCCTCTGGTGGCGAACGGGGTGTGTAACAATATTTGATAAGAATTGTCCAGTATATTAAATAAATACAAGCGAACACATATCAACCTAGTCAGATAATAGAAACGAAGTCAATCATGGAAGGAGAGTTTGAAAAGAGTGATATAGGCGTTCCAATTTCCGGAAGCTTCCGCGAGCAATGGGAACAGACTGAGAGATTGATTTTCAGTTGAAAAAAATAAAAAAAGGGGAGTCAGAAGTATTTGTGGCTGAAGTGAAGCTCATTCCTGGTCAGGTGCTACCATCTGGTGGCCAACAGGGTGTGGCACAAAACAAACAGAGACTAATGGTAAATTAAGGTTTGGCTCCATCTGCTGGACATATTGCATATTGTATTATATTTAGAATTTGAACGAGAAGAACAACATTTAGGCGTCCCAGTACCAGGGAGTCTACGAGAACAGTGGGGGCAGACAGAGAGATTGATCGTTAGTGGGATCAAACTGGGGGACCGGAAGAAGGCTGATATTTAATGACTGATATATAAGTAATAATAATATATAATATATAACTGATATTTAATAACTGATATATAAGGCTCGATATTTCTGAAAATGAAAACACCGTTAACGGCATTCTATTTCAGAAAAGGGGGGGATGTAGGTCAATACTGATGTACATAAGTATCACACTGGACAGAGTTGACAATTCCAAATGCTCGTCATGAAGTCCACTGACTTGCTGCCCGCCGTAACAGATGACACTCTTAAAGAAGCATAGGAAGTAGGCTCTTTACTGCTTTGCAGGAAATATTGTACTCAGAGAGATGTGCTTTTCCAGACACTGAAGAAAGCAAAATTCCATGACTTGTCGCTATCAGGGCTGTTAGGGAAAAACATCAGGCAATATGTATGTGAGATTATTACGTTTTTAAGAGAAATTGATACATTTAAAATAATCTAGACTTTTGTTTTTTGTTTTGTTTTGTTTTGTTTTGTTTGTTTGTTTGTTTTTTGTTTGTTTTTGTTTTATTTCTTTTGTTTATTGTTTTCTGCATAGTCTCTTGTCCACACTCCAGTCTAGTTGGTGGCGGTAATGCACCTACAAGTTGGTTTGCCAACCGCCAATAAACACTAAAGAAGTAGAAGAGATGAGTTCAAAACCATATTTCCAGCAACTTAAGGGCTTGGTATGAGACTTCTCCACACAGGTTGCTGACGCCAAAGGGGGACCCGAGAAACACGAGGCCAACACAGCAGAGTTCGTCTGGCTGAAAGTCATCAGGCCTAAGTGGCTCAACCCCAGGTTTTCCGGCCCCTACCGAGTGACCCAAAGGACCTCCCATGCCGTCCGCGTAGAAGGAAAGGGAGACAACCGGTACCACTGGAGCCAGTGTGTGGTCGGGAAAACACCTGCGAGGACCCTAGACGACATCAGGACAGATCTGGCCCTCGTCAAGGCAGTCGACCCAGGAGGCGCCATCAGCGGACCGGAGGAGGAGGATCGGGAGGACATCTCTCCAGCAGTCGACCCAGGAGGCGCCATCAGCAGACCGGAGGAGGAGGATCGGGAAGACATCTCTCCAGCATCGACCCGGAAGCCGCCATCAGCGGGCCGGAGGAGGAGAATCCAGAAGACATCTCTCTAGCAGGCAGCCCAGAAGCCGCCGTCAGCGGGCTGGGGGGACAAAGACACGGCAAACCAAGACGGCACAGGGAACTCCACTTCCCGCTGAAACAGGTTGATATAGCCGGTGTGGAACTTTGTTTTAATAATCCATTTTTTGAGGAACTTTGAACTTTGTTTTAATAATCCATTTTTTGAGGAACTTTGAACTTTGCTTTTATATCCCATTATTTAAGGGATTGGTATAGTTTTGCCCATTATTTTGGGGACTTTTATATCCCATTATTTAAGGGATTGGTATATTTTTGCCCATTATTTTGGGGACTTTTATATCCCATTATTTAAGGGATTGGTATATTTTTGCCCATTATTTTGGGGACTTTTATATCCCATTATTTAAGGGATTGGTATATTTTTGCCCATTATTTTGGGGACTTGATTTATCCCATAATTTAAGGGATTTTGTTTATTTTTATTCTATAGAACTATGTGTTAAAGGTTCCAGGAAATGTTGAAGGGTTCTTTTGGGGCAGACACAGGAATCTCTCTTCAGACTCCGAGCAACACGAGTACCTTTCAGAGGCGCTTAGAAGACCTCCGTGAGATAGGTAATAAAACCCGGGTAGCTCCCTCACCCCTGCTAAATTGGATCAGTTGGTGGAAGACTACTGATATATGTGGGGACCCGCATTTACCATTAAAAACCTATCGCTTAAAATCAATCACTAACCAAGTTTGGAGTAACTCCTGTTTTACTTTCCAAATAGGCCCTTTTATCATTACTCAACATCTGGACGAGGGTAGATGTCTATTTAAATACTCCTCGTACTCAAGAGGGTTTTGGCATATCTGGGTCTCAATCTCCCTCAGGGGCACGTTTTGTATTCTGGGGAACCAAGGTACGATCGCATTGACCATTGGTAATATACGGTTTAAAGATACCAGATGTCATAAGATGTTGTTATGGTGGACTGTTCCTAAAGGTTTAAAGTGCTCTAAATCCCAGCTTCTGATGGATTTATATAAATGTTGGGACAGACACAGTAGAAAAGAATGACAGTGGTTATGTTTCAAATGCTGTGTATATGTTGATCTCGTGAGGTGAGATCAAAAGAGGGATTAAAGTCAACAGATATGGTTCTAAACTGTATTGAAGTAAACATGTATTATTTTGAATTGTATTTTAGTGAACATGTATTGTTTGAACTGTTTTAAGTAACCATATATATATATATTGTCTTCTCACTTACAACTCACTGACCCAGAGATCCTGTTACACACACATGCACCTCCTCCCACCAGCACACACACACACACACACATTCTTTTCAAGGTCCTTTCTGGGCATCAATATATCTGTGTACAATGTTTGGTTGTCTGGGAAAGAATAGTTTGTGTGAAATATTCCTTGGGAAAGTAAAGGAGTGAATACAGGTGCAGAGATAAGATTGACTCTGTCCTTGTGTACTTCCGAATCTCACGCTCTGCTCAGAAGAAAACATACTTTTTCCCAGAACTCTGATTCGCTGTATTGGACCCGACCAGAAGTGAATCCAACTGAATACTGTTGTTTATGTATGTAAAATGCTTCCTATTGCTGACTGGCTGGTCCCGATACCTGTATCGCACAGCAGTAGAAATTGAAAGTCCGGAGTACTCTGTAAACTTGTATACGTGTTTTGTTTCTTACCAGTAAAATCAGATTATTGTTATAACCTTTATTCCGGTGTTTTGAATTCCTTCTTTATTAAATATAACCAGCCTCATCTAACGAACGGCGCGTAGCGGAGGGGGGGCTTTAAGCCACCATCCACAGTGTTTGCTACAACAATACCGGATAAAGTTAGCAACACACGTTAACCATGAACAGCTATTTATCCGTTCTCCTAATGTTATTTCATCCAACGTTGTGGAATTAGAGAAAAAGGGCTTCTAAACGTGATTTTTTTGTGGGGTGGAGGAATATAATATTAGTTAAATATAACATTGGGGAACGTGTGATTGTAATGAGTGGAGGTGGAGAAATTACGATCTCCATTTTGGAGTAGGCCTACAAACTAGTATAATAAAGTTAACGTTACACAATAATAAGGAAGAGAGCTATTTGTGTGATACATCGCTATTGATATGAATTTAGAGTGCATATTTGAGACTTCCAAACGGTAAACAAAAACGTAATTTATGGTGAGTGTTTTTAGTGTATTCTGTTGATTATTACCTGTCTGTAATTATGTTGCAGCTCAGCTGATTTTGAAATGATGGCAAAGTGAGAGTGAAAACACAAGGTACATTTAATACTACTGTTGTATATAAGTAAGCATACTAAACATGTATTCTATCACTGTATTATATAAGTAATCTTGTTAGTGTATATTAGTAACCTACTGTATGGCAGGTGGAGGGGCAGTGATGTTACAGGTGGAGGACTTACTGGACATGTATACACTCATTACATACTGTACGTAAAATACGACCAAGAATGTGAGATAACTTTATACAAATTCATATCACATCCATTACTGATGCCATTTGTCATACTTTGTTAAACTCACAAATTATAAAGTTCCATAATTTCAGTTGGAAAGAAAGACCGCACCTTATCTCCCCAAGGCAATTTCCCATCCAATAGGTGTGCTATATAGGTGTGTATAACCATGGGCGTATTTCCACTGGGGACAGGGGGGACACATGTCCCCCCCACTTTTCAAATCCCATTTGTGTCCCCCCCCACTTTTTAATAAAAAAAATAAATAAATAAAAAAATAAAAAATAATGTTTACGCAAGCGGTCATCGTCACGGAGGAGCGTCCTGTGTGTGTGTGTGGCAATGAGCGCATCTTGTGAGAGAGATAATAAGAGAGAGGACAGAGAGAAGAGAGAGACATAGAGAGTTACGGGGGGTGTTGTTGTTAGCATTTGGTGCTAGCTTGGAGCTTAATGGGAGATTAGTAGCTGTTTCAACAATAAGGAGAGGGAGAGGCTCTTTCCTGTCGGACTTTGAGAAGACCGTGATAGAGAGAGAGAGAGAGTAAGGAGAGAGAGAGTAGAGAGTAGAGAGTAGAAGAGAGAGGAGAGAGAGGAGAGAGCAGATAGCTCTACGCAGAGAGAGATGCTAGAGAAAGAGAGACGTAGAGAGATCAGAAGATAGAAGACGGAGCAGAGCAGAGAGAGAGAGAGAGAGAGATGAGAGAGGATGAGAGAGAGAGAGACTGAGAGAGTTACGTGGGTTGTTGTTAGCATCTGGTGCTAGCTTGGAGCTAATGGAGATTAGAAGCTGTTTCAACAATAAGGAGAGGGAGAGCTCTTTCCTGTCGGACTTTGAGAGACTGAGAGAGAGAGAGAGAGAGAGAGAGAGAGAGAAATAGAGAGAGAGAGACTGAGAGAGTTACGTGGGTTGTTGTTAGCATCTGGTGCTAGCTTGGAGCTAATGGAGATTAGAAGCTGTTTCAACAATAAGGAGAGGGAGAGTCCTCTCCTGTCGGACTGAGAGAGATAACGTCAGCTCAGGGAGGTAAAGGACTCTCTGAGTGATTAGGTTGTAAACTTTAGTCTAGTTATCTCAGTGGGTCTCAAACGGTTTGGTCATCTATGTAAACAAATATTTCCATCTATGTAATATATAGTTGTATATAAAATAAGTTAAGAAATCCTTCCAATGTGTACTATAGGTCAGTACAAAAATAAAAAACATAGTTTGAAAGGGGAGTGATTAGTCAAATATGCATAAATAAAAGAAAAAAATGCAGACTAGGTAAAATAAAGATAGGAGAGAGGAGTTTATCAATGATTTGTTATTGGTTGTGAGCATATTCTAATGGCTTTTTGATTATTGAAATATATACAGTTCTGTTTCATATGAGTGTTGAGAACTGTATCCATAAATCTCTTAATGTTGCCCTCAAAGTGCACCAGATTGATGCATTCAACTTCAATTTAAAGAAACAAATCTTCCCGGGGTGCATGCCCCCGGACCCCCCTAGAGAATGTCAGGTAATCACAAATAAAACAGGTTCACATGGATAGGATACTAGATAAGTGTGCACACTCATTATATACACTACACATTTTTCTTGGATTTGTTAACACTATAGTCCCTAATATATTTGTAGAAAGGCAGGAAATGGAATTAAATTGAGAAAATATTTCATTGCGGAGGACCCCCTGTTTTGTGTCCCCCCCACTTCTCAAACCAAAGTTACACCCTTGTGTATAACCCTTTCTCCTGTCTGTTTCTCCCTCTTTCAGCACAAGAACCAGAGGGGGATTCAATAGAGCCTGAATACCTGCACTGAGACCCTCACCCTGCACCCTGAGTCTCAACTCTCAGAGTTTTTCAAGCCTTTCCCTGTTATTTGTATTAAACCAAACATTAAGCTTCCCAATGGTGTGGTCTTCGTTTTGTGAAAAAGTGCAAATGCAGTGTTTGAATATGATTACCTCACATATTTTGTTGCGGCTGTCTGTTTTGATTGTTAAATTGCTCCTGCTGACTTGAGCTAGCCATTTTTCCCTCCTCTCTGTGTCAGTGGGGAAGCCGTACATTCTGATTCTTACTCCTTTCTCTGAGCGATTGGAGCATCCCCAGGCAGCACAGCAAACCATGGTGGAGACGATATGCCAGGACAACACGGAGGAAAAGGCACAGACAAACTGCATGACATGCTATTCAATGTTTATTGAATTCCATGTATTTACAATGGATGTTCCTAAAACAACACTTGTAACGTCATAATCGTGTTGCTGCTAGTCCATTGATAGTCACCTGTTGGTCTCCTGTCCTTTCTGAAAGTCATAAAGAGTACATTAGTCATTTAGATTACTTATGTCCTCAAGTACCATGGGATTACTGAAACCACCATGAATTAAAAAAATGGTAGAAATTAATCTAATCTAAATTTTGAAGCATTCCTTGCCATCCCCTCCCTCTAAATATATCAATAAACATTAGGAAGTGATGCACCTGACTACCATACCTGTTTAAGAAGATAATATGTTTTAAATAATTCAAAGCAATACACAACAGCAACAGGCTCTTTAACCAAGGCAACAGCCTAACATGTATATATGTTAACAAGTAAACTAGCTGTTCACACTATTCCTAATATTATCCATAAATATTAGCAGATTGTATTTATTTTTTAAAACATATAGATGTAAATACATACACATATCGGTATGTTGTATAAATATTGCAAATCAAGACCTTTATTCACTACTTATTACCAAAATCGTAGTTCTATCTCCGGTAATCATGCATTCATATGTCCCGCCACGAACTTCCGGGGAACTATTGACTCTCCCTGAACCACGTGACGATCAAGCATTTTGGACTTCCGCTGTCGTAACTCTTCTATCTATATGGCGCTGGCTTTAGGTAACATGAAGCTGTCTCTGGCTCTTTCTGCTGGAACAATGAACATTTCTCCTCTGGGACTAAAGGGATTCTGATTCTGATCACACCTACAGGAGCTTTCAGGACATCCCATTCCAAACTCTTAGGCATTCATTTGAAGTTGGTCCCCCTTTGCAGCTATAACAGCTTCCACTCTTCTGGGAAGGCTTTCTACAGATCTTGGAGTGTGTCTGTGGGAAGCCCTTTCATCCAGAAGAGCATTAGTGAGGTCACACTGATGTTGGACGAGAGGCTGGCTCTCCGTTCTAGTTCATCCCAAAGGTGTTCAGTGGGGTTGAGATCAAGTTCTTCCACACCAAACTCATCCACCCAGGCCTCTATGGAGCTGCTTTGTGGGGCTCAGTCATGCTGGAACAGAAAGCTTCTTCCTCCACAGACTGTTTTCTGGCTGTTTTCCACCAGATTGAGACTTGAGTTTCTTGGTGTTTTTCACAACAAATAAAAATGCTCAAAAACTTAAAAAAGTGTTCTTGCTAATCATTGATGAATTACACACTGTGAAGAATAAATACTACATGTAAGAAATGCATCAAAGTCAATGTTGGTGCCAATTTTTACACATAAAAATACTTTATTTATTGTGTATTCATAATAATGTTGTCCTCTTAGGTATAGCTTTTTAAATGTTTTTTTTTTAAAGAAATGCAAATGAAGTATATTCAATATTTTGTATCTGTTTTAGAAAATAAATACAAATACAAAATAATATCAGTGTTGTGTCTTAATGTAAACGAGCTGAGGACTCTATGTTCACGCTCTCCTGGATATAAACCCAACAGATCTTTGGATCAAATCTGCTTTGAATGATCTTCTTTATTTGACCTCGTACCTCCGCCCAGAACACCTTCAACTTTCTGCACCGCCAAACACAGAGAAACCACGTTCCCCTTGATTCTGTGCATGTTAAACATATATCTGGTATATTTTTATATCGGTTTAAATCAACCGAGGTCACATGTGTTCACTTCAACCATTTAGTTTCAGTGGTGTATTAACAGACCTGCTACGAGCAGCAATGGATGCTTTTGTTCAACTCTTCATCTCAAGCTTCAGTCTGCAGGCCGTCCCTCCATGAATTGGGTATTCTGCTCTTACTCTTGCACTTTTCTTGTATTTCATGTATTTGTATTTGCTTTGTTTGTCATTTTCATTTTCTTAATGTTTTATGTGAGGGACTTGCGGATGGAAAGTAGCTCAAAGCTAAATCCGGCATATTTACACTCGGCACATTTCATGTTTTAACCCTCCGGTATCACTCTGGACGTTTTGGTCCAAATGGGTCATTTTTCACGTTTCATTTGGCGGTAACTTTGGTCGTGTTTCTGCAAATGGCCTGATTTTTTGTAACAAGGCTATTTTCTTGATCTATTCAATTTTTCAAATGGATCTTTAATTCATTGTGAAAAAAAAAACTAATTGACCATTCGGGACAAAAATGTCCACTGCAACAAAAAAAAAAGCCAGTCCCCAGATATGTGTTGAATGGAAAATAACTAATTTTCTCTGTTTTTATCATGAAAAACAACAGCAATTTCATGTATTCAAAATGGCCTTTGAAGGGTTAAAATCCTGAAAATGATTACATATTTGGTATTTCTGATTAGGGCTGAAGTTGCTTTAAAGGGCCCATGTCATGGCCATTTCCACTGATCATAATTACATTGTTGAGGTATACTAAAATAGATTTATACTGTGCAATTTTCCAAACTCACATTGGTTTCGCATACAGCATCTCTGTAAAGTATGTGTATTCAGCAGTATTCACTCTCTCCACTAAACGACTCGTTGGAGCTCTTGCCCCCCCCCTCCCTGTGAGCCTAGTGTGCTCCGATTGGTCAGCTCGGCCACTCTGTTCTGATTAGTCAACCACCAGAGAGGCTGCGCCCATGTCTAAACGGCTGCTCTCAGCCGAACATCAGTCTTATCATGGCGTCGGTACAGCCGTATATTTTATATACATATATATATTTTTAACTGTTGTTATAGAAGAGTGTGACGGCCCCAGGGCCTTTGTCTTACGATGGGGTGGAGCTGAAGAGGCTAATCAGCGCGATCACGGACACCTGGCCGGAGCCGAGGTGCTAGCCAGCTGCCCGGAGTCAAACGGCAGCCCCTCTCTCTCTCCAAAGCAGCTCAGCAATCCTCTCCCCTGACCACGTATCTCTGCATTTACCACAATAAATGTGCCGTGGTTTTGTAAACTCGTGTATGTCTCCTTGTCTTTCCGTTGTGGCCTACGAGCCGGTCATAACAAAGAGTAAGTTATTTTTACCCGTTATAAACTACTACTGTTTGATGAGAAATCAAATCATGGTTTGCTATATATGAATGATGTTATAGGAGCAAATAATTCAGGGAAGAAAGGATAGGCCTACTAAGTATTTCCATCAAACTTTATTTTTAGAAATGTACAAAATGAACGTAAATATACATATATACACGGTATATCGTCAATTACTCCCCGTTGTCGGCATCTTGCTTATAGCAGCCGGGGCTTTTTGAGACGATGCCTCAGTGTGGTCGTCCAGTCATGTATTGTCCGGCAGGATCTGTCTGGACGAAATAAAATGCAAATCACAAAATATTAGAGAAACTTAGTTGTTTTAGATTCGTTAGTAGTAGTTGTGGTAGGAGTGTGGATATATCTAATGAACAGCTTGCCTGCTAATATGCTAACCTAGCTTTGTTTACCTTGGTAGCTAACACGATATGAACGTTAGCTTGGAGGAACCACTAACAAAAGTTAGTGGTTCATATTAGGCTAGCAATAACGTGTTTATAATTGCATTATTCTACGGGTAGTCTGCTACGTTCGGTCATACAATGTTTCCCGCTAGCATGCATAGCTAGCCTCGTTAGCTATACATGCATAGCTAGCCTCGTTAGCTATACAAGTACTGTCACAATGTACGGTAAATCACCCGGAGTATACTGTATGAGTATTCCGTGTGTGTGACTGCAGACATTCTCCTGCCATGACAAACATGTAAGGCCATCTGCTGACATTGTAGTTGATATATTTAAACGCTAGCAACGTAGCATAACAAAAATGTTTTTCCGACCAAACTAAGGTCTAGCTCCGTCGGTAGATCGGTAGCATACACGCTACGCCAGCTATAATGTAATTACGTTTCGCGACTGACCGAACGGTAAATCACCAGGAGTATACGGTCTATGACTATTTCGTGTGTGAATGCAGACATTATCCAGCTATGAGGAACATGTATGTAAGGCGATCTGCTAATATTGGAGTTGATATATGGAAACGCTAGCAACTTAGTTAGCACAGTTAGCACTGGCTTAGCAGTCCGAAACATGTTTACACATTTAAACAGTCGTGGTAGCTACCTTGTTTGATAAATACACAAATAACAATGCAAACTTACAGGTTATGTACCCGAATCTTCCCCTGCTCCAAACGGTCCAAACAAGCTGTGCATATCCGGCCTCAAACTGGGCAATGTTTTGGAAGCTTTCGTCTGTGAAATGCCGGTTCTTCGAACCTCTGGAGGAACAGTGTTAAAAATAAATTTCAACCACTGACTTCGTCGTGGTTCTTACGTCGGTAGGACAAACAGCTCAGATTTCTCCTCACATTTCAGGAAACAGGTCCTTGGCAGTGGCATGACTGGATCGATTGTGAACTGAACCAGAGCTTCCAACAGTAAATGTTAGGCTGGCAGAGGGTGCGGCCAGCGCCGCTGGGTGTGGCCATAGCTCTTCGGGATTGGTCCATTTCGTTCCGGGTACCGCATGACATCAGGCCGTACCCGGAACTAAATGGAAGACTCAAATGGGCAGTGACGTATCTCCAACGAGGCGTTTTGGGGAGGTATTTTCTGTGTTAGAGTTTTACTCGCTACAGGGTGTACTTTGAGGGTTTTGACTCTGCACACCGTTTACATGCATAAAAACCTTCATAACACACAAGGGGACGGGTAATAACCGGAAAAGCATGACATGGGAGCTTTAAAGATTGAACCCAAAAAAGTGGTGAAGAAAATATTTTAATATAATGTTTTTATCAAAGTCTTTTGCAGTGGACCTTTTTGTCCCGAATGACTAATTAGGGTCGTACAATCAAATGATACCGGAGGGTCACGTGATCGTTAATGTGCAATGTCCCTGCCAAATAAAGTAATACATAACATAAAATGTAACCTATACTGTGAATCCTCAAATGGGACTCCAGTAGACTTGTAATAATAATAATAATAATGCATTTTATTTATATTAGGCGCCTCTCAAGGTCAAGGTACAAGATACACAAACAGCAGAACAACAAATAAATATAACCAACAAGAGCAGTCATGTGACCAGGGGGGATATGCCAGTGAGAAGAGACGTGATTTCAGACGTGATTTAAAAAAGGAGAGATGGCAGAGGTGTTTTGAGGAACTACTCAACTACTACTGGGACTAGAGGGAGGCATGAGACTGCGTTCCTCTTCCCAGACAGCAGAGGGCAGCAGACGCTAACAGTGATCAATGCTGACTCAGCAATCTGCATATTTGGAAAGTCAGCGTTATAAATGACATCTTTGTTTTAGATCTAGACTTCCAGCTGAAACCACATCTCCCTTTTGAAGTCAATGGGTGTTTCTCAATCGCGAGTAAAGCTGCTGCAGAGCCACTATTTCAAGCATACTACGTCATCGAGTGCCGCCGAAGTACTGTTCCAATCTCCAGCATACTTGGAAATCTACCGAGCCCGGCGTACTCCGTTTGGAGAAATATCGAGGCTGCACATGAGTAGACTCCGCGGTCTTAAAATCCCCACAATGCTTTGCGCACGGACCAATTTCCCCAAATCTGTGGCGGAAGATGTAAGAGGCGGGGCCTCTCATATGACGCACACCTGCACACTTGCTAGCCTGTTCCACTCTTTGAATGAATAGGGAGGGATGAAACCCTCTTTAATGGTCACACATGCAGAGCACACAGCACACACAGTGAAATTTGGCCTCTGCTTTTAACCCATCCTAGTACAAGGAGTCTAGTACTAGGAGCAGTGGGCAGCTATTGTACAGCGCCCGGGGAGCAATGGGAGTGGGGGGGAAGGGGGGTGTCCGGTGCCTTGCTCAAGGGCACCACGGCAGGGCAGGAGGTGAACTGGGACCTCTCCAAGTAGAAGTCCACACTCCATATTTTAGGTCTGGTCGGGGACTTGAACCAGCGACCCTACGGCTCCCAGTCCAAGCCCCTACTGACTGAGCCACTGCCAGACTTTGTTGTTGGACTTTGTTGGTCTTTGTTTTCCGAATGGCAGGAAGTATTCTTGACTCGCTTCTGAAGCAAGATGCTCGGCAGACATGTGCTACCAAGCAAGCGTACTCGAGATTGAGAAACACCCCCTGTCATCGTATTGTCTTCAGAGGTCTCAGGAAGTAGAAAATGTTCTGAGCTTTCTCACCTCAAATAATTAAAATCAAAACAAAGTGACCTCTGTTTTGAATCCACGTCGTGTGGAGTGAGTCTGATCTGAGTTTATATCAAAGTGAATATATCAGATGAGTGTTATCTCACAGTGTTGGTACCAGGAAAGTAGAGCGAGTTGATCTCCCACACGGAGCCTTATCTGATGACCTTCAGCCTCCTTAACCCTCTGCTTCACCACGGACATTTATGACCTTTTTATTTTACATGTTGGAAGCTAAATGCTAGTTTCTGTGATAAAGTGTGTATCCAAAATACAGACAGAGCCTTAAGGACACACATGTTCCCATTGAACCTCAGGGAAACCATAACTAATAATAATAATACATTTCATTCATCAAGTGCTTCATCAGGAGCTCAAAGACGCTTTACAGAGGTGAGAAAAGAAGATAAAAAGTGATTAAAATCAAACAATAAAACCACATTTATCACAAGCATCCATCACATGTAGAAAGAGGAGAGTTCGGTGCCCCTAGTTTCTGCCTGTTTTCCACCAGATTGAGAGTTTCTTGGTGTTTTGCACAAAAAATAAAAATGCAAAACTCAAAAAAGTATTCTTGCTAATCAATGATGAATTACACTTTGTACAAAATCTAAAATGAATTAAAACAATGCATCAAAGTCAATATTGGAGCCAATTTCTACACTTTTCACAACACTTTTATTTATACAAATACTATTTATTAATTGTTTATTCATAATCATGTTGTCCTCTTGGTAATGTTTTTTTTTTAAACATATCTCTTGTATAAGAAATACAAATAAATGGTTAAATTAAATATGTTAAGTTTTAGAAATGTAATTAAATACAAATAAAAAAATGCATCTAAATCTATGACGTCACCAACCATTAAAAACACATTGAAAAAGCATTTAATACACAGAAAATAATTTCATTTTTGTCGCTTTTTGTAAACAAACCGGCATTTTAGGGAGGTGGAGGTGCCATATTATTTTAGGGTACTTTTTATTTAAAGCGCATATTTTGTAGTGGCGGTCGAGGGTTATTGAGCGTCTCCTCTCAGCATGGCAGCGAGGGAACACCCCAATAGATGTTGCAGATGATTAACCAGGATCACAGCATGAGTCAGCTGATACCGACTGGATTTGCATGTGTTTCCCAGGATCCGCTCTGCACCTACTTCCTTAAAGCTAACGCTGAGAGGCAGCAGGGAAACCTCGCCGCCATGCAAACACCGTGAGGGGGGGGGGGGGGAATCCCTCTGATACCAGGCACGACACTCCCCCTCATGTAAAGTGTCCGGAGTTCCCCTCAGCCCACCAGCTGTCAATCAAACGGTTCTTAGAGGCATTTCAGGAACATCTGTAGTTTACCTTGGTGACAATGTGCAGAGTCGCTCTAACTGAAGCATAGACAGAAGAACATCTACATCAGTATGTAGTGTCTCTACTTTAAAGAGTCCTCTCCTGCTGATGTTCAGGTGTATATCAGTATGTAGTGTCTCTACTTTAAAGAGTCCTCTCCTGCTGATGTTCAGGTGTATATCAGTATGTAGTGTCTCTACTTTAAAGAGTCCTCTCCTGCTGATGTTCAGGTGTATATCAGTATGTAGTGTCTCTACTTTAAAGAGTCCTCTCCTGCTGATGTTCAGGTGTATATCAGTATGTAGTGTCTCTACTTTAAAGAGTCCTCTCCTGCTGATGTTCAGGTGTATATCAGTATGTAGTGTCTCTACTTTAAAGAGTCCTCTCCTGCTGATGTTCAGGTGTATATCAGTATGTAGTGTCTCTACTTTAAAGAGTCCTCTCCTGCTGATGTTCAGGTGTATATCAGTATGTAGTGTCTCTACTTTAAAGAGTCCTCTCCTGCTGATGTCCAGGTGTATATCAGTATGTAGTGTCTCTACTTTAAAGAGTCCTCTCCTGCTGATGTTCAGGTGTATATCAGTACGTAGTGTATCTACTTTAAAGAGTCCTCTCCTGCTGATGTTCAGGTGTATGTCAGTATGTAGTGTCTCTACTTTAAAGAGTCCTCTCCAGCTGATGTTCAGGTGTATATCAGTATGTAGTGTCTCTACTTTAAAGAGTCCTCTCCTGCTGATGTTCAGGTGTATATCAGTATGTAGTGTCTCTACTTTAAAGAGTCCTCTCCTGCTGATGTTCAGGTGTATATCAGTATGTAGTGTCTCTACTTTAAAGAGTCCTCTCCTGCTGATGTTCAGGTGTATATCAGTATGTAGTGTCTCTACTTTAAAGAGTCCTCTCCTGCTGATGTTCAGGTGTATATCAGTATGTAGTGTCTCTACTTTAAAGAGTCCTCTCCTGCTGATGTTCAGGTGTATATCAGTATGTAGTGTCTCTACTTTAAAGAGTCCTCTCCTGCTGATGTTCAGGTGTATATCAGTATGTAGTGTCTCTACTTTAAAGAGTCCTCTCCTGCTGATGTTCAGGTGTATATCAGTATGTAGTGTCTCTACTTTAAAGAGTCCTCTCCTGCTGATGTTCAGGTGTATATCAGTATGTAGTGTCTCTACTTTAAAGAGTCCTCTCTTGCTGATGTTCAGGTGTATATCAGTATGTAGTGTCTCTACTTTAAAGAGTCCTCTCCTGCTGATGTTCAGGTGTATATCAGTATGTAGTGTCTCTACTTTAAAGAGTCCTCTCCTGCTGATGTTCAGGTGTATATCAGTATGTAGTGTCTCTACTTTAAAGAATCCTCTCCTGCTGATGTTCAGGTGTATATCAGTATGTAGTGTCTATACTTTAAAGAGTCCTCTCCTGCTGATGTTCAGGTGTATATCAGTATGTAGTGTCTATACTTTAAAGAGTCCTCTCCTGCTGATGTTCAGGTGTATATCAGTATGTTGTGTCTCTACTTTAAAGAGTCCTCTCCTGCTGATGTTCAGGTGTATATCAGTATGTAGTGTCTCTACTTTAAAGAGTCCTCTCCTGCTGATGTTCAGGTGTATATCAGTATGTAGTGTCTCTACTTTAAAGAGTCCTCTCCTGCTGATGTTCAGGTGTATATCAGTATGTGGTGTCTCTACTTTAAAGAGTCCTCTCCTGCTGATGTTCAGGTGTATATCAGTATGTAGTGTCTCTACTTTAAAGAGTCCTCTCCTGCTGATGTTCAGGTGTATATCAGTATGTAGTGTCTCTACTTTAAAGAGTTCTCTCCTGCTGATGTTCAGGTGTATATCAGTATGTAGTGTCTCTACTTTAAAGAGTCCTCTCCTGCTGATGTTCAGGTGTATATCAGTATGTAGTGTCTCTACTTTAAAGAGTCCTCTCCTGCTGATGTTCAGGTGTACATCAGTATGTAGTGTCTCTACTTTAAAGAGTTCTCTCCTGCTGATGTTCAGGTGTATATCAGTATGTAGTGTCTCTACTTTAAAGAGTCCTCTCCTGCTGATGTTCAGGTGTATATCAGTATGTAGTGTCTCTACTTTAAAGAGTCCTCTCCTGCTGATGTTCAGGTGTATATCAGTATGTAGTGTCTCTACTTTAAAGAGTCCTCTCCTGCTGATGTTCAGGTGTATATCAGTATGTAGTGTCTCTACTTTAAAGAGTCCTCTCCTGCTGATGTTCAGGTGTATATCAGTATGTAGTGTCTCTACTTTAAAGAGTCCTCTCCAGCTGATGTTCAGGTGTCGTCCTAGTCTCTTCTCTCAGATATGATCCAGACCTTACAATAAATTATTAATAATAAAAGTCTCAGCACTTTTTTTTCACTCGTCATTTTATAAGCAAGAGAAAACAAACATCTTCAACAGAGATCAGTAACTGACGTGGGAGTGTGTGTGAAAGCCGGACTGCAGTGTTAGTCGTGTAAATGCACGCTGCGTCTAAATCCTTCATAGTAAATCAAGAAGAAAGCGTTAAAATAAAAACTAATCTGAAGGTGAAGAAGACCTCGTTCACATTTAGGAACGTTTAACTTTAGAGACGTGCAGCCAGTGCCGTTTGTAACAGGAAGTGAATCTAAATCAATCTCTAATTCGCTTTGTTCTTTGCAGCCAGATTGCAGACAAACATCAGGAATGTCAGTAAAGAGAAGACTTACTTTCAAAGAACAGCAGCAGTGCATTTACTCTGGTTTTCATCATACTCCACACAGTCTGTACAGGAAACCCTCCTCCACCCTCCAGACATTATAAAAAAGTTCAGCAGAAACAGAAAAAACAGTCCCCGGGGCGTTGGTGTTAAAACCCCCGTCAGTATTTATTGATCCCAAATATCCGAACGCCGTGGAATTGAGGCAGTTTGGGAAGCAACACGGTGAGAAGAGAACTCGTGTTGATCAGGAAATGCGTCGAGTCGTATTTCGTGTAGAAGCTGGCGATGATATACCTGCAGAGAGAGAGAGAGGACTCTTTAAAGTGGAGACACTAAATACTGATATACACCTGAACATCAGCAGGAGAGGACTCTTTAAAGTAGATACACTACTGATATACACCTGAACATCAGCAGGAGAGGACTCTTTAAAGTAGAGACACTACGTACTGATATACACCTGAACATCAGCAGGAGAGGACTCTTTAAAGTAGAGACACTACATACTGATATACATCTGAACATCAGCAGGAGAGGACTCTTTAAAGTAGAGACACTACATACTGATATACACCTGGACATCAGCAGGAGAGGACTCTTTAAAGTAGAGACACTACATACTGATATACACCTGAACATCAGCAGGAGAGGACTCTTTAAAGTAGAGACACTAGCTACTGATATACACCTGAACATCAGCAGGAGAGGACTCTTTAAAGTAGAGACACTACATACTGATATACACCTGAACATCAGCAGGAGAGGACTCTTTAAAGTAGAGACACTACATCATGATATACGCCTGAACATCAGCAGGAGAGGACTCTTTAAAGTAGAGACACTACATACTGATATACACCTGAACATCAGCAGGAGAGGACTCTTTAAAGTAGAGACACTACATACTGATATACACCTGAACATCAGCAGGAGAGGACTCTTTAAAGTAGAGACACTACATACTGATATACACCTGAACATCAGCAGGAGAGGACTCTTTAAAGTAGAGACACTACATACTGATATACACCTGAACATCATCAGGAGAGGACTCTTTAAAGTAGAGACACTACATACTGATATACTCACAGAACGATAGGTGAGATGGTGAGGAATTTGCGAGAGGAAGTGAACTGAACTCCGTAGTCCATCTGCTCCCAGTGAGTGAGGAGTCGAGCTTTTCCCTGATCTGGAGTCTCAAAGGGAGTTCCTTTCACCGTGTGCATGAACAGGTACATCACCTGCACCGGAAACACACAATAAAGGGTAATAAATAAAGTAAAATCAAACATCTCAATGTTATTTTTGGCTAATATCAGTTTGCCCCTCCCTAAAAGGTAGGGTCTATATGTTTCTGTGTGTGTATTAAATGATGTATAAGGATGTTTCTGACCAGGTTGTGGATGACGTTGGTGAGCGTCCACACCAGAGGCACGGTGAAGAAGGGGATGCTGAGCAGGACGATGTGCAGAACCACGGTCAGCAGCAGGTAGGTGAGCCAGATGCCCCGGCTGTTCATCACCCGAGTGTTGGGGTTCACCTCGCTGTGAGCCACGCCCACGTTCATCTGAAACACACACACACATTTAGTTATACACTGTAGCTTATGTGGGGTGTGTTAGGGCGAGAGTCACATTTAAAGACATTACAATGAACATTACTTATTTAATTTCATCATAGCAGAACTCACTGCATAAATACTTGTATGGTCGAGCAACTGCAGTCACATTTCCTGTTTGTGATTTTTTTTCAGTGTTAAGAAGTTATTTTGATGCTTTTCTTTAAAATACTTATCTAACATATGGGTGTAATTTCCCTTTGCCGTGTTTAGAAGTCATTTGACTGCACTTCTTCAAAGCTAAGTCTAAATAAAACGATTTAACGTCCTCTTTTTCAGTGTTTAGAAGCGAAATGTTGAATTAATCAGAAAAGCTGCTTATTATACATTAATTGATTTCTTTATACTTCTGTAAAACGTCTGCTTGATCCAAGGCAGGCCACGGTCCTAAAAACAGTTGAATATATTTAATTATCAAAGAAATAAAACTAGTAAAAAGGCTCTAAAATGTCTTAAAATGACTATTTTAATAAAAAATAGTTATATTTATATGTTAATACTTTTACTTATTTAGTGATTATGAGTCATTTTATTATAATTGTGTACTTCTTTATCCCTATTTCTCTAGGGTTTGGGAACTTGTGAGTGTTTGTGTTTATAATGATTACTCAATACAAAGATCAACACCGCCCGCCTGATCTGTCCCTTTTCATTAAACAAGCGCTCCTAAACATCCCTGAGCTACATGTAGCCGCAACCCACAAACAGGCGATAACAACTAAAATAAAGCATCAACAATGTTTAATTATTCAGTAAAACACGAGAACTAAACAATAAGAGTGCAAATAAAGTTTAACATATTTAACTTTCTATTTTATAATTAGCTTTTAGAGACCATAACGTTAGCATGCTAAGCTAACCGTTTCTCTGCTACCTTCAGGTTGACATACTTTTAGCTTAAAGTTTCCCCGGATTTGAGTCACTGCTGCGGGTTCAAATATTCTGTTAAATCGAGATAAACTAGCCCCTCCGGAGCGGCTTTTATGGGTTAACAACTTTACATTTCACCGGAGCCAACTTTACCTTCCTGTGTTGTCGTAGCTCACCAGGAAACTCCTTGTTTCTCTTTAACCCCGCCCCCCTGGTCCCTCCGCAGCAGAATCAGCGGGGATCCGTCAGACCTGCAGCCGGAAAACCCTCACCATCAGCGGCAGGGGAGGGGTCGGTCTCACTGACACCCAAGAAAGTCCTTAGTAAGCCAGAAAATATAAAAAAAACACCTTTAATATCACGTGACTGTTAATTACTGTAACCTTTAGTTATTAACAACACTAACAACAGAATAAAAAATATATACTTTACAGTTTACTTCCTTATTACTATTATTAGTATTCAGATTCTTTACTTGAGTAAACTTACTAATACCACGATGTAGAAATACTCCATTTCAAGTAAAAGTACTGCATTGATAATGGTACTTAAGTATAAGTATTAAAGTACGATTGGGAAAATGTACTTAAAGTATTAGTAAAAGTACTCAGGATTGCATTATCCTATCTTATCTTATCTTACCTTAAAAGTACTCAAAGAATAACTTCTTTCTTCACAAATATTTTTTTAATTGCTACAAATAAATGTTCTGTTAACACACTCGTGGTTGTAGGTACTTAATATAGTGTTGGATGGTTTGACTCACCTACACACTAAAAAGTGTTTCCTACAGTATTGTGTGTCAAAATCTGAATTTACAGAGTAATAGTAAATAAATCTAGTGAGTAAAAAGTAAAATAATTGCTTCCGAAATGTAGTAAAATAGAAGTGTAAAGTAGTATTAAACATACTCTGGTATAGTAAAAGTACCTAAAATGTGTACTTAAATGAGTACATGTACTTAGTTACTTTCCACCACTGCTCACTATGCACTACGCCAAATGAGCTAATTACTTGTATTATATGTTAAAATATTTGATTATTATTATTTTTGATTCAGTTACATGTCATGTTAATGCTGTAGCTGGCTGTAATCAGATACTTTTATATGTATTTGTTGTTCTTTTGGGTGGTTTAATTTCTATTTAATTTACTCATTGTAGGATTTTAAATATTCAGATGCAAAGTAACTAAGCCAAGGCAGCCAATTCATATATCTGAGTCAAAAATACAATATTTTTCCTATGAGTTGTAGTGAATAGAAGTAACATGTTGCATGACATTTAATATGAATTCATTAAAAGTGCACTTGAGTTCAGTACCAAAGGCAGACAGAGTGTTTTTGTGTTTTTTGTGTGATTGGTTGGTACAGAAGTGGTTTGACACCAGAGGTGGAAAGTACTTAAAGTACATGTGTGGTGGCATTCTGTAGTTTTTGTATTCATTATTGTTAATACCAAGTTCTGTCAAAGTCTGACTTCACTTCCCTCTGTGCCACTGAGCTCCATTATTGTCCAAAAACCTTTAAAAACACACAAACTGGTGCAAAAAAAATACCGTATCCACTCGTGACTGTCCATACTGTTTACAACATAATAACAGAAGGGAGAATTGTGTATTATTGGATTGATAAACTGGCCTGGTGAGAAGATAATAATTCTACTTTTACTCAAGTACAAGATCTGAGTACTTTTACTTTTACTCAAGTACACAATCTCAATACGTTTACTTTTACTCAAGTACAAGATCTGAGTACTTCTACTTTTACTCAAGTACAAGATCTGAGTACTTCTACTTTTACTCAAGTAGAAGATCTGAGTACTTCTACTTTTACTCAAGTAACAGATCTGAGTACTTCTACTTTTACTCAAGTAACAGATCTGAGTACTTCTACTTTTACTCTAGTACAAGTTCTGAGTACTTCTACTTTTACTCAAGTACAAGATCAGAGTACTTTTACTTTTACTCAAGTACCAGATCTGAGTACTTCTACTTTTACTCAAGTACAGATCTGAGTACTTCTACTTTTACTCAAGTAACAGATCTGAGTACTTCTACTTTTACTCTAGTACAAGTTCTGAGTACTTCTACTTGTACTCAAGTACAAGATCAGAGTACTTCTACTTTTACTCAAGTACAAGATCTGAGTACTTTTACTTTTACTCAAGTACAAGATCTGAGTACTTCTACTTTTACTCAAGTAACAGATCTGAGTACTTCTACTTTTACTCTAGTACAAGTTCTGAGTACTTCTACTTTTACTCAAGTAACAGATCTGAGTACTTCTACTTTTACTCAAGTAACAGATCTGAGTACTTCTACTTTTACTCTAGTACAAGTTCTGAGTACTTCTACTTTTACTCAAGTACAAGATCAGAGTACTTTTACTTTTACTCAAGTACCAGATCTGAGTACTTCTACTTTTACTCAAGTAACAGATCTGAGTACTTCTACTTTTACTCTAGTACAAGTTCTGAGTACTTCTACTTTTACTCAAGTACAAGATCAGAGTACTTTTACTTTTACTCAAGTACAAGATCTGAGTACTTTTACTTTTACTCAAGTACAAGATCTGAGTACTTCTACTTTTACTCTAGTACAAGTTCTGAGTACTTCTACTTTTACTCAAGTACAAGATCTGAGTACTTCTACTTTTACTCAAGTAACAGATCTGAGTACTTCTACTTTTACTCTAGTACAAGTTCTGAGTACTTCTACTTTTACTCAAGTACAAGATCAGAGTACTTTTACTTTTACTCAAGTACCAGATCTGAGTACTTCTACTTTTACTCAAGTACAGATCTGAGTACTTCTACTTTTACTCAAGTAACAGATCTGAGTACTTCTACTTTTACTCTAGTACAAGTTCTGAGTACTTCTACTTTTACTCAAGTACAAGATCAGAGTACTTTTACTTGTACTCAAGTACAAGATCTGAGTACTTTTACTTTTACTCAAGTACAAGATCTGAGTACTTCTACTTTTACTCAAGTAACAGATCTGAGTACTTCTACTTTTACTCTAGTACAAGTTCTGAGTACTTCTACTTTTACTCAAGTACAAGATCAGAGTACTTTTACTTTTACTCAAGTACCAGATCTGAGTACTTCTACTTTTACTCAAGTACAAGATCTGAGTACTTCTACTTTTACTTAAGTACAAGATCTGAGTACTTCTACTTTTACTCAAGTAACAGATCTGAGTACTTCTACTTTTACTCAAGTACAATACCTGAGTACTTCTACTTTCACACAAGTACAAGACCTGAGTACTTCTACTTTTACTCAAGAACAAGATCTGAGTACTTCTACTTGTACTCAAGTACAAGACCTGAGTACTTCTACTTTCACTCAAGTACAAGACCTGAGGTGGATGTGAGGCCATTACATTAAATAGGAAATAGATACAAAAATATATATATATTAAATATATCTTCTTATTATAGGTTTTGGATTAAAATAGCAAATGTAGAATTATTATTTAAAATATTATTATTTATTTAATATTCATTTTACAATATATTTTATAATTATTCTATATTTGTTCATAAAATAAGATTTAAAACCCTTTAGTATTTATTTGAGCAACAATTTCCTCTTTTGTTTATTCATATTTTTTGTACACATGATTTTATAATAAATGTTCCTATAATATTTGTGAGAGGATATCCTAGAGGATATAACCCTAACTCTGAATCTGAGATGCTAACGGAGCTTGATCTCCACACTCTAAACTATTTAAAGTCCTTTCACAACTCAATACATCAGGAACAAATAACCCAGGAATATTAAATATTGAATCCTGCTCAGATAGTACTTTTACTTGTAATACTTTCAGTGTATTTTGATAATTACCCTCTTGTGTTTTGTAGTCGGGATGGTTGGAAACGATCTCTTTTACTGCTTTATCATCAAGAGAACAGAATGAAAAGGAAGATTAACCCTTTGATGCACAACATGGGACGAAGTGACCGGTCCGGCAGTGGCTCAGTCAGTAGGGGCTTGGACTGGGAGCCGTAGGGTCGCCGGTTCAAGTCCCCGACCAGACCTAAATATGGAGCGTGGACTGCTACTTGGAGAGGTCCCAGTTCACCTCCTGCCCTGCTGTGGTGCCCTTGAGCAAGGCATAGGACAACCCCCTTCCCCCCTCACTCCCATTGCTCCCCAGGCGCTGTACAATAGCTGCCCGGTTACTAGACTCCTGGTACTAGCCTCCTGGTGCTAGACTCCTGGTGCTAGACTCCTAGTACTAGACTCCTGGTTCTAGACTCCTGGTTCTAGTCTCCTGGTTCTAGACTCCTGGTACTAGACTCCTGGTTCTAGACTCCTGGTTCTAGTCTCCTGGTGCTAGACTCCTGGTTCTAGACTCCTGGTACTAGACTCCTGGTGCTAGACTCCTGGTACTAGACTCCTGGTTCTAGACTCCTGGTGCTAGACTCCTGGAGCTAGACTCCTGGAGCTAGACTCCTGGTGCTAGACTCCTAGACTCCTGGTACTAGACTCCTAGTACTAGACTCCTGGTGCTAGACTCCTGGTGCTAGACTCATGGTAGAGTCCTGGTACTAGACTCCTGGTACTAGACTCATGGTGCTAGACTCCTAGTACTAGACTCCTGGTACTAGACTCCTGGTACTAGACTCCTGGTGCTAGACTCCTGGTACTAGACTCCTGGTGCTAGACTCATGGTAGACTCCTGGTACTAGACTCCTGGTACTAGACTCCTGGTACTAGACTCCTGGTGCTAGACTCCTGGAGCTAGACTCCTGGAGCTAGACTCCTGGTGCTAGACTCCTAGACTCCTGGTACTAGACTCCTAGTACTAGATTCCTGGTGCTAGACTCCTGGTGCTAGACTCATGGTAGAGTCCTGGTACTAGACTCCTGGTACTAGACTCATGGTGCTAGACTCCTAGTACTAGACTCCTGGTACTAGACTCCTGGTACTAGACTCCTGGTACTAGACTCCTGGTGCTAGACTCCTGGTACTAGACTCCTGGTGCTAGACTCATGGTAGACTCCTGGTGCTAGACTCCTAGTACTAGACTCCTGGTACTAGACTCCTGGTACTAGACTCCTGGTACTAGACTCCTGGAGCTAGACTCATGGTAGACTCCTGGTACTAGACTCCTAGTACTAGACTCCTGGTGCTAGACTCCTGGTGCTAGACTCATGGTAGAGTCCTGGTACTAGACTCCTGGTACTAGACTCATGGTGCTAGACTCCTAGTACTAGACTCCTGGTACTAGACTCCTGGTACTAGACTCCTGGTACTAGACTCCTGGTGCTAGACTCCTGGTACTAGACTCCTGGTGCTAGACTCATGGTAGACTCCTGGTGCTAGACTCCTAGTACTAGACTCCTGGTACTAGACTCCTGGTACTAGACTCCTGGTACTAGACTCCTGGTACTAGACTCCTGGTACTAGACTCCTGGTACTAGACTCCTGGAGCTAGACTCATGGTAGACTCCTGGTACTAGACTCCTGGTACTAGACTCCTAGTACTAGACTCCTGGTGCTAGACTCCTGGTGCTAGACTCATGGTAGAGTCCTGGTACTAGACTCCTGGTACTAGACTCATGGTGCTAGACTCCTAGTACTAGACTCCTGGTACTAGACTCCTGGTACTAGACTCCTGGTGCTAGACTCCTGGTACTAGACTCCTGGTGCTAGACTCATGGTAGACTCCTGGTGCTAGACTCCTAGTACTAGACTCCTGGTACTAGACTCCTGGTACTAGACTCCTGGTACTAGACTCCTGGAGCTAGACTCATGGTAGACTCCTGGTACTAGACTCCTGGTACTAGACTCCTAGTACTAGACTCCTGGTGCTAGACTCCTGGTGCTAGACTCATGGTAGAGTCCTGGTACTAGACTCCTGGTACTAGACTCCTGGTGCTAGACTCATGGTAGAGTCCTGGTACTAGACTCCTGGTACTAGACTCATGGTGCTAGACTCCTAGTACTAGACTCCTGGTGCTAGACTCATGGTAGAGTCCTAGTACTAGACTCCTGGTGCTAGACTCCTGGTGCTAGACTCATGGTAGAGTCCTGGTACTAGACTCCTGGTACTAGACTCATGGTGCTAGACTCCTAGTACTAGACTCCTGGTGCTAGACTCCTGGTGCTAGACTCCTGGTACTAGACTCCTGGTGCTAGACTCCTGGTACTAGACTCCTGGTACTAGACTCCTGGTGCTAGACTCCTGGTACTAGACTCCTGGTACTAGACTCCTGGTGCTAGACTCCTGGTGCTAGACTCCTGGTGCTAGACTCCTGGTACTAGACTCCTGGTGCTAGACTCCTGGTGCTAGACTCATGGTAGACTCCTGGTGCTAGACTCCTAGTACTAGACTCCTGGTACTAGACTCCTGGTACTAGACTCCTGGTGCTAGACTCATGGTAGACTCCTGGTACTAGACTCCTGGAGCTAGACTCCTGGTACTAGACTCCTGGTTATAGACTCCTGGTTCTAGACTCCTGGTACTAGACTCCTGGTACTAGACTCCTGGAGCTAGACTCCTGATACTAGACTCCTGGTTCTAGACTCCTGGTTCTAGACTCCTGGTACTAGACTCCTGGTGCTAGACTCCTGGTACTAGACTCCTGGTTCTAGACTCCTGGTACTAGACTCCTGGTGCTAGACTCCTGGTGCTAGACTCCTAGACTCCTGGTACTAGACTCCTAATACTAGACTCCTGGTGCTAGACTCCTGGTGCTAGACTCCTAGTACTAGACTCCTGGTACTAGACTCATGGTAGAGTCCTGGTACTAGACTCCTGGTACTAGACTCCTGGTACTAGACTCATGGTAGACTCCTGATACTAGACTCCTGGAGCTAGACTCCTGGTACTAGATTCCTGGTACTAGACTCCTGGAGCTAGACTCCTGGTACTAGACTCCTGGTTATAGACTCCTGGTTCTAGACTCCTGGTACTAGACTCCTGGTACTAGACTCCTGGAGCTAGACTCCTGGTACTAGACTCCTGGTTCTAGACTCCTGGTTCTAGACTCCTGGTACTAGACTCCTGGTGCCAGACTCCTGGTACTAGACTCCTGGTTCTAGACTCCTGGTACTAGACTCCTGGTGCTAGACTCCTGGTGCTAGACTCCTAGACTCCTGGTACTAGACTCCTAATACTAGACTCCTGGTGCTAGACTCCTGGTGCTAGACTCCTAGTACTAGACTCCTGGTACTAGACTCATGGTAGAGTCCTGGTACTAGACTCCTGGTACTAGACTCATGGTGTTAGACTCCTAGTATTAGACTCCTGGTACTAGACTCCTAGTACTAGACTCCTGGTACTAGACTCATGGTAGAGTCCTGGTACTAGACTCCTGGTACTAGACTCATGGTGTTAGACTCCTAGTATTAGTCTCCTGGTGCTAGACTCCTGGAGCTAGACTCCTGGTACTAGATTCCTGGTACTAGACTCCTGGAGCTAGACTCCTGGTACTAGACTCCTGGTTCTAGACTCCTGGTACTAGACTCCTGGTACTAGACTCCTGGTGCTAGACTCCTGGTACTAGACTCCTGGTACTAGACTCCTGGTGCTAGACTCCTGGTGCTAGACTCCTGGTGCTAGACTCCTGGTTCTAGACTCCTGGTACTAGACTCCTGGTACTAGACTCCTGGTGCTAGACTCCTGGTGCTAGACTCCTGGTGCTAGACTCCTGGTTCTAGACTCCTGGTACTAGACTCCTGGTACTAGACTCCTGGTGCTAGACTCCTGGTACTAGACTCCTAGTGCTAGACTCATGGTGCTAGACTCCTGGTGCTAGACTCCTTGAGACCATTACAGAGGGTTCATCCCTCCAATTCTATTCTACAATGAGTTTTAATTGCAATTATCTTTGCACTAAACAACTTTAATTGTACACAATTCACGGTCTCCCTCAATTAACTTGTTTTTGATCATCACACATGTTTTTATTCCTCCTTTCTTACTTTTTAGAATACAAATCATATTTGTATCACGACCCTTCTCAGGCACAACATCCAAAATAACCCCTATTCTTTCATTATCTTTAAAAATCTATTTCTTTAGTCTTTAATATTCAAAGTATTCATTACATATCTTGTGTTTTGAAAGGGTTAAAGACATCCACCTACATTTAGGACATGAGTTGCATAACACGGAGTGTGTGACGGAGGATGACTAATGGAGGAATGCAAACCAAAACAAACAAACAGAGTGTTTCCTGTACGATGATCAGTGTGCAGAGAAATCACAACAAGGAAGTGACATCACAGTGACATCACAGGTTCACACGCGGGACGTCCTCAGGAAGTCTGGATCACAATCTGATCCTGAGTCAGCTCATATTCATGTGTATTGTTTATTAAAAAACTGATGACCTGTAATATCTGTTTTCATTCTCACAGGTTTATTCCCTCCTTCAAAATATAAAATAATACTCAGAGGTGGGAGAAGTACTCAGATCTTTTACTTGAGTAAAAGTAGAAGTACTCAGATCTTGTACTTGAGTAAAAGTAGAAGTACTCAGATCTTGTACTTGAGTAAAAGTAGAAGTACTCAGATCTTGTACTTGAGTAAAAGTAGAAGTACTCAGATCTTGTACTTTATTAAATGTACTTAGTTACTTTAAACCTGTGATCTTAACATATTTGAACGTGTCCTAACTTGTCTCATCTTCTCTTCTCTTAGTGTGTTTGATCAAAAACAGATGCATGACCTACCAGGCGTCACAGATCCCATACCTATCACACCTTTACCTTCTTGTGTCTCTTAACCTGATCAAGTGTTACATGTTGCTGCATGCACCCTTTAAAGTTCTTAACACATAATCTGAGGGGAATTCCTTGTTGTGTATTTTTATCTTGTGTCATTTTGTAAAGCGCTTTGAGCTGCATGTGCTGTATGAAACGTGCTCTATAAATAAAGCTTTATTATAATTATTTATCATCATCATCATCATCCTCTTCTTGTAAAGTCAGGAACTCTGTGTCCATGCTGACAGCTGCAGAAGTGAGCAGTGCACTCTGGGAGTTTTCACGCAGACAGCATGAATGAACGCTGGATATTATTGAGTCACCAACTTCCTCGTTGAGCAATCCTGTACCTTCCTCCTCGCTCACGGCTGCTTCCTCTTCCTCTTTTGAACGTGACACCTTCCTGTTTTGCATGGAGTCTCTCCCGGAGTGTTGCACCATCACGCTGACGAGGAAGCTCTGCAGAGAGCGAGGATCTGCAGGAGAGTTTCAGGAAAGCACAGCTTCCTCCTGCATGCCTGTGTTTCTCTCTGAATGTGTTGCTTTTTGGAAATGTCATTGGCTCAGAGCAAAAGGTAACTTAATAACTTTCCTGAGAGCAGGCTTTGTGAGGCAGAAGCAACACCACATGACGAGGAGAGCCATTGTTTGGTTTGAAAAGTGCATTTATTTTGCATTAAAAAACAATAAATATCAATAAATAAATATGATTAGAATAAATATTATTATATTAATTATCATGTTATAATCAATCAAGCAATCAAGGTTCATTTATAAAACGTAATATCACACATATGACATTTGTTTCAGGACAATATATAATATAATGTTGAAAAAAAACTAATAAAAGTCACAAAAATGTTAATTAATTAATTTAAAAAAGTTGATTTTTGCAAAACTAAAAAATGCAAAAAAATACTTAAAAAAATAAAAGGCTAAACATTTAATACCAAAATAAATGTCAAATAAAATAAAGATCACTAAAATAAAACAAATGTTTCTGCAATAACAGATAACATTTTGAAAAAAGTCCCTAGAATAAATAAAAATAATAAAAATAAATACAGCATTTTTTGAATAAATATATTCCATTGGAAATACATGCAGGAACAAGATGAACACTTGTGTGATGATCAGCGCTGACGGCTGTACAGACGGTTTGGATCAATGTGATCTTTAAGGTTTCTGGTTTTATTACACACGTCTTCTTCACATGCACCCGTGATGGGCGGCGGCGGCGGCGTGAAGACTCGGATCCCCGACGGCAAACACTCGAGCCGTGAGGACGGAGAAGGAGAAGAGTCGGTCCAGAGTGAATCTGCACAGAGACGCTTCCTGCCAGCGCTCCACGGCCTCCAGCCAATCAGAGCGCTGCTGTAGGGGCAGGGATAACACTCATTAACATCCAGAGAGTTCAGGAGAAAACACTCAATGACTTCCACTTTCTACTTTGAGTAGAGTAGAAGTACTCAGATCTTGTGCTTGAGTAAAAGTAGAAGTACTCTGATCTTGTACTTGAGTAAAAGTAGAAGTACTCTGATCTTGTACTTGAGTAAAAGTAGAAGTACTCACATCTTGTGCTTGAGTAAAAGTAGAAGTACTCTGATCTTGTAGTAAAAGTAGAAGTACTCAGATCTTGTACTTGAGTAGAAGTACTCAGATCTTGTACTTGAGTAAAAGTAGAAGTACTCTGATCTTGTACTTGAGTACAAGTAGAAGTCCGGCAGTGGCTCAGTCAGTAGGGGCTTGGACTGGGAGCCGTAGGGTCGCTGGTTCAAGTCCCCGACCAGACCTAAATATGGAGTGTGGACTTCTACTTGGAGAGGTCCCAGTTCACCTCCTGCCCTGCCGTGGTGCCCTTGAGCAAGGCACCGGACACCCCCCTTCCCCCCCACTCCCATTGCTCCCCGGGCGCTGTACAATAGCTGCCCACTGCTCCTAGTACTAGACTCCTTGTACTAGGATGGGTTAAAAGCAGAGGCCAAATTTCACTGTGTGTGCTGTGTGCTCTGCATGTGTGACCATTAAAGAGGGTTTCATCCCTCCCTATTCTATTCTTCTATTAAGTACTCTGATCTTGTACTTGAGTAAAAGTAGAAGTACTCTGATCTTGTTCTTGAGTAAAAGTAGAAGTACTCAGATCTTGTACTTGAGTAAAAGTAGAAGTACTCAGATCTTGTACTTGAGTAAAAGTAGAAGTACCAGAGTGTAGGAATACTCTGTTACAGTCAAAGTCTGTGTTTAAGCATGCACCTTATACACTGATACCTTGCACGTGTAAACCTGACTCTGACTCTGAGCGCCGCACAGACTGACTCTCATGTATGAAAATAAAGGTGTCTCTTTTAAAGGTTGATGGGCTTTTCCCTGACTCACCTGTGGCCGGTGTGCGCCCCCCCTCGCCTCCACACAGTGCCTCATGTCTCTCTGCAGCTTCAGCATCGCCGGCTGCAGCTTGCTGGCAAACTTTGAGCACTTTTCAAACTCAGAAACTTTCTTGACTGCAGATCTGTAGCTGGAGGAGACGTGCAGCAGCTTCTCCAGACACGTCTGAGGAGAAATCAGGGCAAGACAAATGCTCAATGATATATAATGCAGGGGAACTGCTGAGCCAGAGATTGCACAAAAATGACCACCACATGAGTGTTAAAAGCAATGTAGCAAAATATATCAAGTGGAGTGAGAGAGCAGCAATGTTTAAAATAGGACACATTATAAATACATGCCTAAAACTATGTTATAATAAAAAAATACAACGAATATTGAGAACATAATAAATCATACCAACACTAATAACTCTCTTCTTAAAAGAGACATAACAAAAGCTTTAATCTGTGGGTGAAATGTTAAAGTGAATTTAATGTGATTTTAAAGTGAATTTAATGTGATTTTAAAGTGATTTTAATATGTACCACAGGATTGTGTTTGAGGGTCTCGGGGTCGCACAAGTCCTTCGTCTCGATCCAAGCGAGATCGCTGGTGAAATCATCGATGTTGTTGGATCCATTTCGTGCCTATAAAATAATATCAAAACATTTAATAAATGTCACATTATTTAAACATAAACATCATGAGATCAGCTTTAAATGAAGTCCTTCCTTATGTGTGTAGTTCATTAACTTCTACTTCTACTATGAAGCACCTTTTGAAGCATCGTGCTGAACATGTAAGTTTGTAAGACTGGATATTACAAATTTAATAAATGAATAAAATGTTAAAATATAAATAAAGGTCAATAGAACAAACACAAAATATAACAAGCATTTTTTACTTTGAACAAAAATTACTTCAATAAAATATTTGAAATAGATCAAATTCACAATTGTGTGAAAACTCAAATGTGTTAGCCAAAAATCTGCCAAATCAGCATTTAAACAATATTATCAAAATTCTTATTTAATTGCGATGACAAGCGTGCTTTAATATAAGGATAATAATATTCCTAATATTCCTGAAAACTAAAATAAATAAAATCAACAGGTTGTGTGTTGAAGTTCTTTGGGTGTCTTTTGCGTAAATAATAATAATAATTGATAAATAAATTAAACACAAAAATAATAGCTTGTGCCTGTTATCTAGGTGTATTCTGCATTCTTAATAATGGTAGTTAAATGTCTCACCTCTCTGGCCGCAATCCTCGCGAGCTGGTTGAGCTGCAGGCTGCTGTTCCGCACCGCGAGGCACGGCTCCTTGTGCACCGAGTGGCCGATAGGAGAGCCCCGAGCGGCGGCCACGAGGAGCCAGAGCACGGCGGAGAAACACAGCATCATCTTCATCATGGTGAGTGTTATTCTTATTGATGTCAGAGATGTGTGTGCTGGGAGTCTCTGAGAGTGTGAGGATGATCTGTGTGTTGAGGAGCTTATAAAGGAATAGCAGGGGGTTTTGAAAAAGGTAAATACATATTCAGAGAGCTCCACGTGCGGGAGAGCCCTGCTCGCAGCATTACATCACCGCTACCTGTCCGGAAACACCTGGAGGACACTCAGCTGGTATCACTCACAGGAAAGCCCTGCACTCATACATTACATTATGAATCAACCAGTTTAGTAACCTTTTAAACCAGGACGTTTTATATTCATTTCACTTTCCATTTTTATATATGTATAAATACATACAAATAATACGAATTTGTAATAATGATATACATTATAATAATAATAACACATTACTTTTTAGATAAATAGTTCCCCAAAACTGCAAAAAGAATTAATAAAAATAATAATACATTGAAATAAAAGCTTTCTGCAGTAATTATATTTGAGATGTTAGAGATTATAGAGATGAATCTAAATTATATATTAGTAGCTTTAATGACTCATTGCTCTTATCTTTAATTAAATACACTCATCATCTGAAAACAGCAGAGAGCCTGTGTGTTGCTGTGACTCTGAACGAACCGGCTGCTTCCTATCAGGTTTCACATCTGGGGTCAGAGGAAGTGAGATTGACCTTTACCTCTCTGGAGAAACAGCTGGACAAAGTTCCCAGAGCGTCTGCTTCTGTACCAGAGAAGCACTGAGCACACAGGCTGCGTGTCTGACTGGGAAAGCAGGAGACATGTCCAGCTTCCTTAATCTGTCCCAAGCATGGACACCGTGGTCATGTTGCAAAGAACCCACAACACACACACAGATGTATTATTCATTAAGTTAAGGTATGGGTAAAAGTGAACAGATACTGACGGATCTTAATTTTTTTATTTAATTGTGAAATTAATATTTAATTTACTATTTTTATTTTTTATTGAATGTATTAATTATTATTTAATTTACTACAGTTGATACATTTGTTATGTTATTTCTTTTAAATTATTTAATGGATTGTATTAAATAGTTCTTTATTTAGTAAATCATGCATTATTATTATGCTTATTGTTATTGTTATTGTTATTATTATTATTATTTATTATTATTATGTATTATTATGTATTATTATTTTTTATTAATTTAGGAGAGCTGGAGCTTTTTTATCCATATGAGTAAGAGGCTGTAAACAATGAGGTCATTGAGTGACGAGTAAAATGACGACACCAGAAACCAGGTGATATTTAGATAATCAATGTTATCTGATGTGTAAGATTAACCCTTTACTGGTTTGGGTTTTAAGATAAGACACGTCCAGTTACTGCTGAAGGGAAAGTGCTCTGACAGTAAATTAGAAAAGGGAAGCACTGATTGCAGATCTGTGACAGGAAACATATTTAAATATAAACATTTAATTTGCACTTAATTCCTAAAATACTGCAGATGTTACACGTCTTTATGACTTCTCTTCTAATCTATTGTAATCTAATAATACAATTAAAAATATTAGAATTGGATCAGAATGATGAATAAAAGCAGATAATAAAACAAACATTGAAGTAGGATACATTTAACAGTTCTGCTGGTCCCTGAAGGCAGCATCTCCCTGATTCTGCTGGTCCCTGAAGGCAGCATCTCCCTGGCTCTGCTGGTCCCTGAAGGCAGCATCTCCCTGGTCCTGCTGGTCCCTGAAGGCAGCATCTCTCTGGTCTGGCTGGTCCCTGAAGGCAGCATCTCCCTGGTCCTGCTGGTCCCTGAAGGCAGCATCTCCCTGGTTCTGCTGGTCCCTGAAGGCAGCATCTCCCTGGTTCTGCTGGTCCCTGAAGGCAGCATCTCCCTGGTTCTGCTGGTCCCTGAAGGCAGCATCTCCCTGGTCCTGCTGGTCCCTGAAGGCAGCATCTCCCTGGTCCTGCTGGTCCCTGAAGGCAGCATCTCCCTGGTTCTGCTGGTCCCTGAAGGCAGCATCTCCCTGCTCCTGCTGGTCCCTGAAGGCAGCATCTCCCTGGTTCTGCTGGTCCCTGAAGGCAGCATCTCCCTGGTTCTGCTGGTCCCTGAAGGCAGCATCTCCCTGGTTCGGCTGGTCCCTGAAGGCAGCATCTCCCTGGTTCGGCTGGTCCCTGAAGGCAGCATCTCCCTGGTCCTTCTGGTCCCTGAAGGCAGCATCTCTCTGGTTCTGTTGGTCCCTGAAGGCAGCATCTCTCTGGTCCTTCTGGTCCCTGAAGGCAGCATCTCCCTGGTTCTGCTGGTCCCTGAAGGCAGCATCTCCCTGGTCCTGCTGGTCCCTGAAGGCACACACACACGCACACACACACACACACACACACACACACACACACACGCACACACACACACACACACACACACGCACACACACACACACACACACACACACACACACACACGCACACACACACGCACACACACACACACACACACACACACACACACACACACACACACACACACACACACACACACACACAAATCTGAATAATACAATAAAATACGTGGGGATTAACTCATACTAAATAAGAAAACTAAAGCCCAAACAAAACAACCAATAACTTGAGTTAAATCATAATGATATGTCATGTGAAGTGCATTTTTCAGGCATACTCCACTCACAGTCCTGTTAAAATATTAAATATGTAATAGTCTCACAGTGTTTACCTCTACCTGCTGCTTTCAAGAGACTCCCAGGTGTTTACCAACAACATGTAGTAACACAAACAGATCAATACAAACACACCCTGGCCCTTTCTCAATTCTCTAATTCCAAATTAATTTACTCGCTCGGTGAGTTCACTGGTTCCCCTGCAGCCGCTGAAAACACAGAAACATTCCTCTTGTATTATTATATTGTATTTTATCACCTGTTTTATTACGCTTCAGGAGATTCTCTCAAAAGCCCACCTTGCCCGGTCGGTCACATGCAGTTCTGTATTATGGCTGAAAGAACATTGAATGTGCTGGAAAGCATCCTGTCTTTGTTTCGTGTAAGCTGAAGTAAATTAAAGTAATATTCAGTTATTACATTATAGGCGTAATATCATGGTATGTTCTAATCACGTATTTGGTACATCTACGAGCACCTTTATCATGTATTTTTAATGCATTTCAACATTTGTATATAGCACTTTACCAGTTCATTTTTATCATTTATTTACTGTCACTTTTAATCACCTTGAATTTGCATTACTTCAAGCCTACCATAGCGAGTGCGTTCAGGTTCACACTTACGTGGTCGTAAAAGCAAGTTCTAATTCAAACTGTGTTCAAATATCTACCTCTAAAGTCTTATAAAGTGGAAGAAGATACTGTTATAAAATGGAAGGCCTAAATGAATACAAAAATAACACAAAAGTTCAATCAATACATTGTTTTTTAACTGAAACCTAGAAACACTGCGGGTCTTGAACGCACCACTGTTTGACCCGGAAGCGCTTTTTTGTTGTTATTGTTTTTGTGAATGAAGCATGGGCTCCTGTGCGGGAAATAAGAATCAGATCCCAATAAGAGGTCGGTGCAAACTTTATATTCATATGTACAATCTCTCAGTATTCTTTGTTAGCATACTCTCCCGGAATGTGAACGTTTGAGGCGCAAAAACGGATCAAATCTGCAGCAACAACTGTCTGTCCGATGCTAACGTTAGCTTAAAATGCTAACTGTTAACAGTAACTTATTTACTGATACATATATTAATTAAAAGCCTCTAACTGACGTGATTTGGAAAACCATAGCTACATGATTAGTGGTATGTACATGCTTCAATATTGAATACATTAACTATATCTTTGGAGGATTTAGCTAACAGTTAGCAGTAACGTTAGCTTCCGGTGCTAGCTACTGTTAGCCTAGCCAAAGCTAACAATACAACCAATTAAAAACAGTGAAAAGTAATCTGTCTTTTTATCAGACATTTCATAACCCTGTTAAAGTGGCTTTACAGACCAATTCAACAGAGTTACAGTCAAGATAAAAACAACACAATATTATTATAATACTCCAGTTATTATAAATTAAGAAGTACATAGAAAATAATATTTGTATTTGTAATATACTTGCAATTTCAAACACTTATTTCTCAGCATTATTGTTGCTTTCTTTGGACTTTGACTTGATGTCATGGTGCATACATACAAGTGAAACAAACATTTAAAAACACAGGTAGAGAACTATTTAAGAGAACTATAATAACATTAAAAAATATATTAAAATAGAGCAACATATAGCACTTATTTACATAGAAATAGAATGGAATATAATATGGATTAAAATTCAGCAGTAATAATAAAAAAATAAAACAGATTGTGTAGCTTGTGTGCATATGACAATAACACCTTTGAATGTGGTCTCTCCCCTGCAGGACAGACTAAGCTGCACTCACTATACATTACAAGTTCAGTTTGTTAAGTAATCGAGCTGGATTTCTTAACATATTTACATCGTAGATGCATGTTTTTAATGATCTGTGCCTATATGATATTGTACTGCAGTTGTAAATGAGCCTGAAAATCTACATCTGGCACATTTATTAAAATGATAATGGTCATGTTTTTTAATGTGGGTTGACCCTTTGCGTTTCTAGCACTGACAGGTCTTTTTGCACTACTTTTACTTTTGTATTTGCTATTTTTGTATTCTATTATATATGTTGCGTTGTTGGAGGAAGGTCAGAAGAATTTCAAAAACATATTGTGTAGCTATGTGCACCTGAACTTTTGAAAGAACATCCATAACATTCACCTGTTTGCAACTTATACATATCAATATTCCAATTACTTGTATATAGACTATTCTGCACTATTTCTATTATATTCTTAAAGTCAAAGTCTACTTTAATGTCAATCTCAAAATATGTTTGTACACACAGAAAGATCAAAAATAATGTTAAAGTCCCAGGGGTGGAGAGGTGAGATAGAGAGGTGAGACAGAGAGGGGAGATATATGTACACTGTAGCTATGTTCAAATGACAATAAGTCCTTTACATTTGATTTGCTCTCTCCCCTGCAGGATAGATTAATCTGCACTCATGATGAACTTTGACACCATGGACCCCTCGATGGGGGACTATCCTCCCCTGGACGGGGGCATGGAGCCCTCCATGGACCCCCACCTGAACCCCGGTCTCCTGCAGGACCTGGACGCCGAGGGCCTGCCGGTGCCCGGGTCAGAGCTCCTGATGGAGGGCATGTTCTCCGAGCTGCACAGCGCCGTGTCGGAGGGCGGCGTTCCCGTCACCGCCGCGCACTTTGACCTCCAGGAGGAGATGCTGTGGACGGGGAACCACAGGGTGAGAACGTTCTGCCGTTACAGAGGAATACAGGTTCTAGTTCCATGGAAAATGGGAATGCAGAATATACTTTGAAGGGAGTTCAGTCAGACAACTCACGTGTTTCTTAATATGTTTATTAGAAGCAGCATATAGTTTGAGTTTGGCGTCTAGGCTCGGGGCCTCATCACTCCACAGATTTACAAAGAACATTGAGTGATGATTAGATAACTATCCCTGGGGTGGTGGTGGGGCAGGCGAGCAGCAGCAACATGAAACACAGCAGCAGCAACATGAACGTAGCAATAGCAAGTGAACACAGCAGTGGCAGCAGCAGCATAGCGAGGCAGAGGCAGGACGACCTGGCAGCTTATTATAGAGCGGCATGTTTAGGAGAATGTGATTGGTTGGTTGTTAGAGGGACGAGGTGCGTCACGTGGTAATGTATCATTGGTGCTCGAGTTGACTGCCTGAACTAGCTCGCAGGCTTCGCCCCATTTATGGTTTGTTTTGAAGCAGAATAACAGGAATAATAAATAACATGTTGGAGCAGATGGGAATCACAGAGTAAGAATGTTCTACCGTTACAGAGGAATACAGTTTTCTAGTTCGATGGAAATGCAGAAATACTTTGTTTTTAAGCAGAATAACAGAGAAAAACGACTTGCATGTAAATAATGAAACGTGGTACAAGGGTTGAGCTCGGGGAAAGGATTAATACATAACATTTTGGAGCAGATGGGAATGTTCCACAATGACAGAGAAATACAGAGTGTTCGCTACTTCCAGTTCAATAGAAATGGAAATGCAGAAATATTTTGTCTTTCCTCTTTCCTCAAAATAAGTTATGGTTTGTTGTAAAGCAGGAATCTGTGTGTGTGTGTGTTGTGTGTGGTGTGTGTGTGGTGTGTGTGTGTGTGTGTGTGTGTGGTGTGGTGTGGTGTGTGTTGTGTGTGTGGTGTGTGTGTGGTGTGTGTGTGTGTGTGTGTCGTGTGTGTTTGGTTTGTGTGGTGTGTGTGTGTGTGTGTGGTGTGTGTGTGTGTGTGTGTGTGTGTGTGTGTGTGTGTGTGTGTGTGTGTGTGTGTGTGTGTGTGTGTGTCCAAGGGGTTGAGCTTGGGAAAAAGAATAATGAATACAATTTTGCAGACGTTGGGAATCACAGAGTAAGGATATTCCAGAATGACAGAGAAACACAGATCGTTTGCTGCTTCCACTTCGATGGAAATGCAGAAATACTTCCTCTTTCCTCAAAGGAAGTGACCGGATGTTTTGCTGTGAAGCAGAATTACAGAAACGACTAGCCTGATAACGAGCGGTTAGCTTTGGCCAAGGGACAGTAAATAACATTTAAGAGCAGACGGGAACCACTTCCTTTTATTACAGAAACGTGTTACAGGAATGACCAGGTGACAAAGAAAACCGACTGATCAACGCTTCAAATTAAAAGCATCTGAAATGGTTCGAAATATGTAAAAATATAAAATAACTTATTGCATAATATTGTCCAAAATGCTTCAAATGAGTCCATCCATATACATTGGGATTTGTACAGTAAATACTAAAGGGGGTATTCATGTTGAACATCTATTGATCAAATATAAAAAAGTACTTATCGTAGGACTTGATAAATACTAACGTGTTTTTACTCTTTCTTAATATTTCTCTTCAGGGTCACGTGACCTCGTTCTTCGGACCCACGATGGTTCGCCACTCTTCGTTCCAGGCGAACGCGGCCGACGACATCCGTCAGATCCACAGCCTGGAGACGGGGGTCCTGTTCCTGTCCAAGTGCAACCTGAAGTGCCACACCCGGGGGGGGCTCGTCATGTTCGACTACCCGTGAGTAGAGACTGTGAGATCTGAGGGTCTGAGAGAGGGGGTTAACTCCTCTGCAGGGATCTGTCAGCGTTGCACAGATGCTGTGGAAGCAATGTCTATTTTTGAAATTGAATTTGTTTAAATTATTTTTTTATGTATTATATTGTTTTCATTATTTATTTATAATTATATGATTATTTTTTACTATTTTTTTAACTTTTAAATAATTGTTGAACTTTTTTTTTTAACTGATTTTAGTATTTTATTACGTTATTTTTCTGACGTTATTTTTTTTGACGTTATTTTGTTTGTTTGTTTGTTTATAATTATTGATGTGTGTGGGTGTAGCTTTTTTTGTACTTTTTTAATAATTGTTGAACTCATTTTTTTAAATTCATTTTAGTATTTTTTCGTTTGTTTTTTCGTTTTCTTTTCAAAGTATTTTTTTTAACTTTTTTAAATGTATTTTACTCTTTGTATTTCTTTATTTGATATTCATGTTTGTCCTAGTGGTTTTTAATGTGCTGTAGCCCGCGGTACTTTGTCTTAGAGTAGAGATGTGAGATCTGAGGGTCTGAGAGAGGGGGATCCACGCAGGGATCTGGAAGCAACATCTGTTTTTATAAATGAAAATAATTATTGTGTGTGTGTGTGTGTGTGTGTGTGTGTGTGTGTGTGTGTGTGTGTGTGTGTGTGTGTGTGTGTGTGTGTGTGTGTGTGTGTGTGTGTGTGTGTGTGTGTGTGTGTGTGTGTGTGTGTGTGTGTGTGTGTGTGTGTGTGTGTGTGTGTGTGTGTGTGTGTGTGTGTGTGTGTGTGTGTGTGTGTGTGTGTGTGTGTGTGTGTGTGTGTGTGTGTGTGTGTGTGTGTGTGTGTGTGTGTGTGTGTGTGTGTGTGTGTGTGTGTGTGTGTGTGTGTGTGTAGGATGGATGAGGGTGCTGATATGCACAGTCTCCTGATGACTGATAACAACACGGTGCTGATGGGAGGATTGCAGAACTACGCCGTGGAGTTCGACCTGAACGCCATGCAGGAAACTCAGAAGGTGACACATTATTAATATATATATTATACACACAGTTTGCAAGAAAACTACCTACATTTTATAATGTGCACATTGTACTCAAACTTCTTTACAATTTATTGCACATTTCTACTTAATTTTTTTATTTTTATGGACATTTTTTATTTGTATTATTTATTGCACATTTATACAAATATATATATTATTTCTAAGTGGACTCATCTTGTGCTCTGTGTCTCTGTTTCTCAGTTTAACGTGGAGGTTCCTGGAGTCGCTATAATGCGCCAAACTGGTCGATTCTTCTTCTGTGGTCACACCTCTGGAAAGGTAAGCGCCACACGTATTGTGTTTAAGTACTTTTTTTTACATACTTTTACTTAAATTGAGTATTTCCATTTTGTGCTGCTTCTAATCCACTGCATTTTGTATATGATGCAGTACTGTACCAGGTTTTTTAAAAAGCATCTAAAACATCGACAAACTACAACATTAAAAAGCCTTTTCATGTATTTGTAATCAATCAAAACACACTCATCTAATATTCCACAATAATCTAATTCTTTGAAAAGCTAATGTGCATAATGACCTAACTCTCCCCTAACCCCAAATCAGATCACTCTGCGGGATCTGCGCAGCTTCAAGACGGAGCACGAGTTCGACGCGTTCTCCGGCAGCCTGTCGGACTTCGACGTGCACGGGAACCTCCTGGCAGCGTGCGGGTTCTCCAGCCGAGGGATGAACGGCCTGGCCTGCGACCGCTTCCTCATGGTGTTCGACCTGCGCATGATGAGGGCCGTGACCCCGCTGCAGGTGCACGTCGACCCCCTGTTCCTGCGCTTCATCCCCACGTACACCTCCCGCCTCGCCATCATCTCACAGACAGGTAACGTCTCTAAAGAAGCTTCGTTTGTGAAATGCACAAAAACACAGAGTAGACAATAACAACTAAATAAATAGAAATTAAAGTAATACAATAAAGAATAATTAAATAATCAAAAAGTTCACAAAAATACAATAAAATATATAGAAAAATATTAATGAGTGAAATAAAAAAACACAAAAAATATAAATAAACAGTATATCCTATCTTATTAAATAGCCTGTAACCCCCCCTCCCTTCTTCCTGTCTGCAGGTCAGTGTCAGTTCTGCGAGCCCACCGGCCTGGCCAACATGGCGGACATCTTCCACGTGAACGCGGGCGGCCAGGTGCTGATGAGCTTCGACGTGTCGTCCAGTAAGCAGGCGCTGGCGTTCGGGGACTCGGGGGGGATCGTGCACCTCTGGTCCGACGCCCCCGAGGTCTCCTTCAACGACTACAGCCGCGAGTCAGAGTTCGCTCTGCCGTGCATCGTGGACTCGCTGCCGCAGCTCGACTGGAACCACGACCTGCTGCCGCTGTCACTCATCCCCACGCCGCTCACCAGCACTGAGCAGCTGCTTTCTGATTGGTCCAGCGCCATGGCCACGCCCAGCCCCAGGTAACACACAACACACCTGTTTGCATCCACCTCAAATGGGATAAAAAATGTTTCATAAATAACAAGTGAAGGATAACTTTGGGATTGATAGAAACACTTAAAACCAACAGAAATCAATCAAATAAAAAAAAGTAAATAAAGGAATGAAATAAGAATAAAAATTACAATAAAAATTAAGAATACCAAAAAAAATAGAATAAATTATACCAGCGCTGAGCAGCTGCTCTCTGATTGGTCCAATGCCATGGCCACGCCCACCCCGAGGTAACACACCTGGATACATCCACCTCAAATGGGTTCAAAAATGTTTAATAAAGTTATCTTTTACTCAAATTAAATAAGAATGGGAATTAGAATACAACTTAAGAATACAATTTAAAAAAGGAATAAATAATAAAAATAGAATAAAATAAAAAATAAGAATACAAAAAAACATAAGAAATAGAATAAATTATACCAGCGCTGAGAAGCTGCTCTCTGATTGGTCCAACGCCATGGCCACGCTCAGCCCCAGGTAACACACAACACACACCTGTGTGCATCCACCTTAAAATAAGAAAAATAATGAGGAACTTCCTTTGAGAACCTCGGCCAATAGGAAATCATTATTTTGCAATTGTCATGTTTTAATCAAGTTCGATTATGATTTTGAGCTAGGGAGAAGTTATTTTGAGATACAAAGTATTACAAAATATATTTTAACTTTAGTTTTGGCATCAATTGCATTGTGTGGAGCTAGGGGTCAGGGGTCAAGTAAAGGATCACTTTGGGTTTGATAGAAACACTTAAAACCAACAGAAGTCAATACAACAACAAAAAGGAATGAAATAAGAATAGAAATACAAAATAATAATAATTAAGAAATAATACAAATAGAATAAAAAAAGCCACGTTAGCACCTCTGTGTAATTGTATCTATTTATCTGACATTAATCTTCCATGAATGCAGCGCACGGTTTGAAACTGGAAATCATCCCCAGAGCTCCAGATCTGTTCCCAGCTGATTCACCTTGAACTTCCTGCTTTTTTAGGAAATGACTTTGTTAGAAATGAAACTAGATGTGTGTGAGGTTAGAGATGTACGTCTTCAGGAGGAGCGCAGGGACTGAGAGCTGCAGGGAAAAGGAGAAGTTGGAAAGTATTGAGAGGCGGCCGTTACGTTTGGTGACAGAAGAAGCAGGAAATAAAGAATAATAATACAATAATGACTTCACACAGAACACACAGCGAAGCCATCGGGAGGAACTTTTGCATTTCTCTTTTTTCTGCAGCCGTGGATTTCTCATTAATAAAAACCTGATGCTGCAACAGCTGAGTTCCCCCCCCCCCGAGGGTCAACAAAGGGTTTCAAATTCTCTCGAAGTGATGTCAGGGATTTACTTCAGGTCACGTTTGAGTCACACGTGGAACAACGTGAACTCCGTCTGACCCGCAGAGCAAACGTTGCATCATTTCTTATTTGGTCTGAGTTTCAATTGGGTTATTTATTTTAGGGTTTTTTGTTCACTAATAATAATGTCATTATACATGTTCAATGAGAGAAAGAAAAGCTGCTCCCTTTTAAAAGGTGCCATCAAAACAAAAACATCACAACATACGACAACAACAATTTCCCAATTTGGGATCAATAAAGTACCATCTATCTATCTATCTATCTATCTATCTATCTATCTATCTATCTATCTATCTATCCATCTATCCATCTATCCATCTATCCATCTATCCATCTATCCATCCATCCATCCATCCATCCATCCATCCATCCATCCCCCCCCCCTCTCTCTCTATCTATCTATCTATCTATCTATCACACGCAGCATACACACTTAGGAATAAGGAATAAAGTGCAGTCATTATTTCCAGGGGTATACAAAATCAAATGTAATAAATAATAAGGTATGTATTTATAATAATGATATATATGTATATATGTACAGAGTCACGTGTATTGCACATGGCGGATGATTAAGGGGTATGAGTTCAGGAGTTCAGTGCAATGATGGCTCTTGGGAAAAAGCTGTCTTTGAGTCTGTGGGTGTTTCTCAATGTCGAGGAAGGCTGCTCCAGAGCCACTATTTCAAGGAAGCGCCCTCGACATTGAGAAACACCCTGGGTGTAAGGCGGGGCCTCTCGACGCTTGCTTGGTAGCACATGTCTTCCGAGTCACTTGCTTCAGAAGCGAGGCAAGAATCCTTCCTGGCATTCGGAAAACGAAGAGTGGAACACGCTAGCAAGTGTGCAGGTGTGCATCATATGAGAGGCCCCGCCCCTTACATCTTCCGCCACAGATTTGGGGAAATTGGTCCGTACGCAAAGCATTGTGGGGATTTTAAGACCGCGGAGTCTACTCATGTGCAGCCTCGATATTTCTCCAAACGGAGTACGCCGGGCTCGGTAGATTTCCAAGTATACTGGAGATTGGAACAGTACTTCGGCGGCACTCGATGACGTAGTATGCTTGAAATAGTGGCTCTGAAGCAGCTTTACTCGACATTGAGAAACACCCCCTGTTTGTTTTGGATTGTACCTGTAGCGCCCCCCGGAGGGCAGCAGGTCGAACAGGTGAAGGCCGGGGTGTGAACTGTCCTCGTCTTTGGCTCTTCTGAGGGGGAGGTGTCCATCAGGGAGGGGAGAGGGCAGCCCATGATCCGAAATAATGATATTGCAAGTTAGAAAACGTAAGATGCATTTTGACAGACAAGACGCACACTTTGGGGAAAAAGACCCTGCATTCTGAAAGTCCGATAGTCCACCATTAACACCTCAGTCTCGTCTCGTCAACGAAAACTAAATATACATTTCGTCATAGTTTTTATCATCAAGAATCTATCGAAGTGCAGACGCTGCTGGGCCGACTGGATGACGGTGTTTGGACCGAATACATGTATTTAAGTTTGAATGTCGTGGCTATGAGATCAAAACATGGTAAGAAGTAACAAGTAGAGCATAACTTTGGGATTGATAGAAACACTTAAAACCAACGGAGGTCAATACAAATACAAACAAATATATAATAAGAAGAACATTTGAATAAAAATGAAGAATAAAATATAGAATAAAATATAAAATAGCATAAAATAATATGAAACCAAACAAAAATTAAATAAAATAATAAATATAATAAATTAAGAATAGAAAAATAAGAATACAAATTGAATAAAATACAAAATAAATAAAACATGTATAAAACATATATATTAAATACTAACAATTTAAAACCAAATAAAAAAGGTCCTTCTGAGCTCACTCTTCAAAGCAAACACACTTTATTAAATCATATTTTAGGAGCACAGGTCCTTTAAATGTTAAAAGAGCCTGCACATTAAAACTGCTTAAATTATCAAATTTAAAATCCTAAAATGTTCCTAATGAAGTTTTAAATGTCTCTTTCTGTCCCCAGACGAGCTCCTCCTGTGGACCCGGAGATCCTCCGCACCATGAAGACCGTGGGGTTCATCGGATACGCAGCGAACCCCCGGACACGCCCTCGCAACCAGGCAAGAGGAGAACACACCGCGTAGATCTGACGCTACGAAGCAACAACATTTAGAAACAAATAAAAGCCATAAGGGTTTTTAATATATTATCATTATTTTATAAATACTAAGACATTTTTTAAGGAATTCTTTTGAGATATTATAAAATTATTTTAAAAATATGAATTGATTAATTTGAGAAACTAGGTCTATTTAAAGGGGACCTATCATGCAAAATGCACTTGTGTACGTCTTTTCTACATGAATATGTGTCCCCGGTGTTCCAGGGAACTCACCAAGTGTCAGAAAACACAACCCTCTCTATTTTCCTCCATACCCAAATCTCTAAAAAAGGGGCTGCAACGGATCTGATAAAAACTGATCCAGATTTGAACACTGTCCTGACGTCAGGACGGTGGCGCTACGGCTATTGGGCCAACTCCACCAATCAGGAGGAGACAGCCACGGCCATTGCCGTTCGAAAGCGCTGGAGACGCTGTAGTACATATGCCAGGCCTGTAGATGGTGCTGTTCTCACTGAATCAGCCCTTGCTAAAACAGAGCTAGAAATTGTCAAATTGAGCAAAATGAGGCATGGCTAAAATGCATGATCTGTTTGGTATTTTGAATATAAATATGCCTTATATAGGTATGGTCCTACACTATATTATTATAATATAACATGATAGGTCCACTTTAAGTCATTAATATGGGACACGTAAATACAGCAACATTTTCTCAAATTTTACATTTTATATGTATGTTTTTGAATAAACTTAATACTTATGTTTCATTCTATAAACCAATGTATCCCAGATTCCAATTACAAATATTGTCATTTAGATAATTGATATGATTGATATGCAGAACTGCTGTGAGGTGTGAGAGATGTAAAGAGGATGCCAACACGTTACGAAGCTTTGATTGTAACGCTGCTCTTTTTTTAAACGCATCCCTATAAAATGTAGAACTAGGTTTCTTCATTTTAGTCATATTTGGTGTTTTCCAGGTTCCTTACAAGCTGAGAGACGTGGAGCTGGATTACGACAACTACAACCAGGTCCCCGAGTCTCCCATCGGACGAGACGAGGAGCCGCACCTCTACATGGTGCCCAAGAAGTACCGCAAGGTGGGACCTCTTCTTCATGTCTCTTCTACATCAACATGTGTCCCCTCTTCTTCATGTCTCTTCTACATCAACATGTGTCCCCTCTTCTTCATGTCTCTTCTTCATCAACATGTGTCCCCTCTGTGTAAAGAGACTCTGAAAGTTTCAGGAACAAAGATTCTCTCTCTTTTTGATCCATTTCTATAAAAACCTGTCTGAAAATGAGCTGATCAGATTTTGGCCACTTGATGATGTCATAATGATGTGTTGTCTTGTGTAGCCATTAGCCAATCAGCAACCAAGGTACCCCCCCCCCCCCCCCCCCCCCCCTTATCACCTGAATCTCCTCCTAGAGCACCATTGAGTTCTTTGTAACCAAATCTCTCTCAGAGGGGTGTGGGGAGGGGCTCCTTATTTTCATCTAAAGTAACAGACAGAGAATCAGCACTTTGGAAACAGGGCTGAAACAGAGGGGATTATGGGTAATGCTGCAATGATCTGTTTGGTGTTTCAGCCAATCAGAGACAGGCTCTGGATATATCTGGACCTGTGATATATTGATGAAGAAGAGGATGATAGGGGACCTTTAAACAAAAAAGTCTCTTGTGAGTCTCTGGGTTTAATGGACCTGCATATTGGGATCTGTGTACTTCAGGAAACTATACACATGAACTGTATCCAGTTAGTTAGATATGAACTGGATATAGGTCGGAGCTGCCATGCTGCCTGTGCCCTTCATTACCTTCACTACTACTTTTCCTTTTTCTCTAAATGCGTGCCATGCATTCAGAAGTCAGCGCGTCACCTGCACGCCTTGCAGTTGTGCAGGTTTAAATATAGAACAAGGAGTTGGTCCGCCGCACGTCACGCGTCTTTTGTCCGTTTATTTAGCGCCATGTAAACAACACCTCAGGGCTTTTTCAGATACCGAGACGCTTCCTGGAAACAGGGCTGAAACAGAGGGGATTATGGGTAATGCTGCAATGATCTGTTTGGTGTTTCAGCCAATCAGAGACAGGTTCTGTATATATCTGAGACCTGTGATATATTGATGAGAAACAGAATAATTGGGGAGCTTTAATGCTATCAAAAGTGCAATTTGTTACATGCAACATATGTGTAAATATTATTCTGATTGTGATATTGTGCAGCTGTAAAGATATCCCCGCCTACAAATCATATTCGGCGCAGTTATTGAATGATCTATGTTTGGTACAGATCCTTTTATAATCCCTCCTATGTCACGATATCAGTCTGTTTTCTATTCTTTCCACATCTTGCAGCCCTAATTCTAGCAGATTTCTATCTTAAAATAATCTGTTTTCTGTCGTTGTTTCTGCTGTTTCTGAAAACATGTTTTTTGTATCTGTGTCCTGCGATAGGTCACGATCAAATACTCCAAACTGGGTCTGGAAGATTTCGACTTCAAACATTACAACAGGACGTTGTTCGCCGGCCTCGAGCCGCACATCCCCAACGCCTACTGCAACTGCATGATCCAGGTGAGACGAGTATTCACTCGTTAATATACAATAGCAGGGACTCCAGATAACTAAGATGATTGAAGAGTTCACTTCACTTCATTAACCTGTTAAGCTCCGAGCCTGTTTTTCAGGTCTCAGGCTCGAAAATGACATTCCCAGAACAAATGACCATATCTTCCCTTCTAAAAGGGTTAAATTAATAATCTGTTTTCTCAAAGTAATGATAAACCTGTGAGTTTGATGTAGAAAAGTCAGAATCAATATAGATGTTTTTTATTTTAAAGAAAATTCAGATTTTACATAGTAAAAAACTGTAAATTATAGTGTCCGTCCAAAAATTCTTTTTTACTTATAGTGAAAACTACCCCTGGATGATGGGTTAGTAGACTAAAAGCTTTAGGAATCCAAAGTACAACATATAATAAGTACCCTGTATCAAGATTGATGCAAAACAAGTGACATTTGACCTTTTTAGAGAGGTTTAGCCAAAACCACCCCACCTCTGAGGTGATTTGGGTGAAAATGGGTTTTTTTCCATCTCTGGCCCCCCTTGCTCGATTTTGATGGTTGACACCTCTTTCTGACCGTTAGAGCCAATAGAATTGAAGGGGGAGTCCCCCACACACACACGTTGTGAAGAGAAACGGTGGGGGCTTCGCGCATGCAGGTTTGCACCAGAGTGAAGCGATCTCTCGCTCTGACATTTGGAAATGAAAAAGCAGTTTTATTGCTTATGGATTATCAGAAATCATTTCAAAGAGGACACAGACACATTGGATTAACCTATGGATTAACTGCAGCATCGTTTTTTATCGTTTTAATGCCATTGAAGACCAGTTTTGACCAAGGTAAGCCATGTTAGCGTTTGTAGCTACCTAGCGCCACATGTTTTGATGTACGTTTTCGTTTATAGCGTCGCAAATGTTTATCACTGAGTGTTGAGGTGGGCACCCCTAGATTCAGTGTCTCCAGGAGATGCTAATCGAGGGGTTGGCTGTGCATCTAGGATAAGTAATAAGGGAGTTACGAGTGAGTTTAGGTGCAGTGATAGGTTAGCATTTTTCCGCTCGTGGCTAATTCAGAGGCTGAGTGCTAGCATTGTGGGTTTTTTTTGGGGAAAAAAATTAAAAAGATCAGTTAGCTGAGTTTCTTCCCATTACATGGATATAAAACATTCATAGTTTATTAAATATTAAGATTCCTTAGACGTTGTTTCCTGCAAATGACGCGTTTATCCGCCCGGTACCGGGGGGGCGGTGCGTAACAGGTTAACAGTCAAAGTCAACTTTATTGAAGAATTCCACGTGTTATACATCCAGAGAATTCAAAATACCGTTTCTCGCAGTCCCACAGTGTGACAGATATACATATAACACAAAAAGGACCTAGATACAAGGGGTATACAAACTAAGTAGTAAGTAGTAATAAGTACGTTTAAAGTGGACCTATCATGCTATATTTGAATAATATAGTGTAGGACCATACCTATATAAGGCATATTTATACTTTTTTTTTTTCAAAATACCAAACAGATCATGCATTTTAGCCATGCCTCATTTCGCTCAATTTGAAAATGTCTAGCTCTGGGCTGATTCTGTGAGAACAGCACCATCTACAGGCCTGGCATATGTACTACAGCGTCTCCAGTGCTTTCGAACGGCAATGGCCGTGGCTGTCTCCTCCTGATTGGTGGAGTTGGCCCAATAGCCGTAGCGCCACCGTCCTGACGTCAGGACAGTGTTCAAATCTGGATCAGTTTTTATCAGATCCGTTGCAGCCCCTTTTTTAGAGATTTGGGTATGGAGGAAAATAGAGAGGGTTGTGTTTTCTGACACTTGGTGAGTTCCCTGGAACACCGGGGACACATATTCATGTAGAAAAGACGTACAAAAGTGCATTTTGCATGATAGGTCCCCTTTAAGCAAAACAATTTTTTTGGCGGGGCTCCGTTGGCGGGGCTCCGTTGGCGGGGCTCCGTTGGCAGGGCTCCGTTGGCGGGGCTCCGTTGGCGGGGCGCAGCTCCCCTCCAAGACAATGGTAGGGGAAACGCTGCTGTGTTAACTGGTCTTGTTGTATAAACCTGTAAATGTTTAGAACTCAAGTTGTCTTGTTTGTTTTCTCTTCCAGGTGCTGTACTTCCTGGAGCCGATCCGCTGCCTGGTTCAGAACCATCTGTGTCAGAAGGAGTTCTGTCTGGCCTGTGAGCTCGGGTTCCTGTTCCACATGCTGGACCTGTCCAGAGGAGACCCCTGCCAGGTACTAAGGCTGCTGGTTGTTGTTGTTGTTGTTGTTGCTGCATGTTAGGAAGAGGGGGAATAATAATAACTGACACGTATTCATGAGAAAAGATCCATGTCTTTGTGCATGTGTGTATTTGTACCAGGGATGGAAGAAGTACTCAGATCTTGTACTTGAGTAAAAGTAGAAGTACTCAGATCTTGTACTTGAGTAAAAGTAGAAGTACTCAGATCTTGTACTTGAGTAAAAGTAGAAGTACTCAGATCTTGTACTTGAGTAAAAGTAGAAGTACTCAGATCTTGTACTTGAGTAAAAGTAGAAGTACTCAGATCTTGTTCTTGAGTAAAAGTAGAAGTACTCAGATCTTGTACTTGAGTAAAAGTAGAAGTACTCAGATCTTGTACTTGAGTAAAAGTAGAAGTACTCAGGTCTTGTACTTGAGTAAAAGTAGAAGTACCAGAGTGTAGGAATACTCTGTTACAGTAAAAGTCCTGCATTCAAAATGTTCCTCAAGTAAAAGTACAGAAGTATTCTCATCAAAATATAGTGAAAGTAGCGACAGTGAAAGTAGTCATTGTGCAGATTGGTCCATTTCAGAATAATATATATGATATGTTTTATAATGATTGATCATTACACCACTGACTGTATAGATATAATAACAGAGTGGTATTATTATTAAAGGGTCTCCTTCTCCCCCCCCCCCCCCCTCTCTCCAGGCGAGTAACTTCCTGCGGGCGTTTCGCACGATCCCCGAGGCGTCGGCGCTCGGTCTGATCCTCGCCGACTCAGACGAGCAGACGGGGAAAGCTCGACTGGGCCGTTTGATCCAGAGCTGGAACCGTTTCATCCTGACGCAGCTGCACCAGGAGACCCAGGAGCAGGAGGGGCCGCAGGCGTACCGGGGGGCCAGCAGCAGGTGGGGGGGGGGCGTTATCATTATAATATACATGAGGTATTTTCTCATAAATCGACTTAAAAAATTGCTTAAAACACAATTTTAACTACTACAAATTAGTTTTTTCTCTGGCTTCAACACCTCCGCACCGGCCCTTTAATTTGATTATTTATTAATTAATTAGTTGTCCTCTAATGGCTCTCACCTGTCCGCCTGGAGGCTTTCAGAAACATGTTTATTGGGCTCCTCGGGGAGGTATGTGAGGTATTTATCTGTTTTAAAGGGGACCTATCATATAATATAAAATGCACTTTTTGATGTCTTGTATACATCACCATGTGTCCCCGGTGTGTCAGGGAACTCACGCAGCGTCAGAAAATAAACCCCTCTCTATTTTCCTCCGTACCCAAATCTCTAAAAACGGGGCTACAACGGAGCTGATCCAGATTTGTGTCCGATATTATGTAATATCTGAAATGTGGACCCACGGCCCTATCAGAGACGTTGCTATCAGAAACAATGCCCGACTGTTTTGGACGTAATATGGTCGGTGTTTACATTAGCATCGCTAACACTCAGAGCTAACCTGTACTGGAGAGCATGTGTGTGAAGAAGCAGGAAATAAAAAGGAACTCACCTTGTGGTATAACCGGCAAGAGAGAAAGCCTTTGAGCTCCATACTGTTTCAGAGATAATCCTTGATAATCCATGATATGGAGTTTAATCCCCCCAGTATTTAGTTTAGACAGTAGCTGCCGGGTCCCGCATAAGCTCCGCCCCTCCTTTTTTATTTTTTAAAGCTTTATACCCAGAATCAGCACTTTTGAAACAGGAAGTGAAATAGAGGGATATGAGGCATGGCTAGAATGGGTGGTCTGTTTGGTATTTTGAGCAAAACACTTCATAGACATGGTTTTTATATTGCTTAAAAATAGCATGATAGGTGACCTTTAATATATGTTATTTAATGACCTGTGTTTGTTTATGTTGTTTATTTATCTGTGTTTGTTTACCTGTGTTTGTTTACCTGTGTTTGTTTGTAAGCAGCTCTCTGGGCTCCTCGGGGGAGTCGGCCATCGGGAAGCTGTTCGGCTGCGAGGTGGAGAACAGCAGTCTGTGTCGCTGCGGGAAGGAAACGGTGCGGACGTCCCTCTCTCTCCTCTTCACCGTGCACTACCCTGAACACAACTCCACCGGTGAGTTCAGGGACCGCTGGGACAAAACAGAATGAATAGAAATTCAGAAAAAAATTGAACAATTATAAATCGAATAATTATAGGGTGCTTTTTAAGGTAGGGAAAGACACTTTACATTTACAGACACATTGACAAATAAAGATAACAATTATTTCTATGAAGAGTTTAAAGTAGAAAATGTAATAAGACATTCACTATGAACAAAAGCAGCAAGTAAATACATGTGTAACTATTAAACAAAGCAGTATATAGCTCCGTCAGTTAGTGCGTGTTGATCTGAATCCCTCTCCTCCTCCTCAGATAAAGCGATGAAGGAATACGACTTTGCGGAGATCTTGAAGAGGAGCATCTGTTTGGAGCAGAGCACGCAGGCCTGGTGTGAGAACTGTGAGAAGTACCAGCCCACAGTGAGTATCCCTCCTCATATATATATATAGATATATACATTGTTATGCAGAGATAGCAAAGGTACACACATCCTGTACTCAAGTAGAAGTACAGATACTCGTGATTAAAAATACTCTGGTAGAAGTAGAAGTACTGACTAAACTTCTTTACTCAAGTCAAAGTAAAGAGGGCTTTGAAATGTACTTCAGTAAAAAGTACCCATAACTAGCAGCTGTTTTAAAGAGTACCTGACTGGGTATTTGTATTTGTGTTCAACATGTAAGAAGTAGAAAGTACAGGTATTTGTGTTCAACATGTAAGAAGTAGAAAGTACAGGTATTTGTGTTCAAAGTGTAAGAAGTAGAAAGTACAGGTATTTGGGTTCAACATGTAAGAAGTAGAAAGTACAGGTATTTGTGTTCAACATGTAAGAAGTAGAAAGTACAGGTATTTGTGTTCAACATGTGAGAAGTAGAAAGTACAGGTATTTGTGTTCAACATGTAAGAAGTAGAAAGTACAGGTATTTGTGTTCAACATGTAAGAAGTAGAAAGTACAGGTATTTGTGTTCAACATGTAAGAAGTAGAAAGTACAGGTATTTGTGTTCAAAGTGTAAGAAGTAGAAAGTACAGGTATTTGTGTTCAAAGTGTAAGAAGTAGAAAGTACAGGTATTTGTGTTCAACATGTAAGAAGTAGAAAGTACAGGTATTTGTGTTCAACATGTAAGAAGTAGAAAGTACAGGTATTTGTGTTCAACATGTAAGAAGTAGAAAGTACAGGTATTTGTGTTCAACATGTAAGAAGTAGAAAGTACAGGTATTTGTGTTCAACATGTAAGAAGTAGAAAGTACAGGTATTTGGGTTCAACATGTAAGAAGTAGAAAGTACAGGTATTTGTGTTCAACATGTAAGAAGTAGAAAGTACAGGTATTTGTGTTCAACATGTAAGAAGTAGAAAGTACAGGTATTTGTGTTCAACATGTAAGAAGTAGAAAGTACAGGTATTTGTGTTCAACATGTAAGAAGTAGAAAGTACAGGTATTTGTGTTCAACATGTAAGAAGTAGAAAGTACAGGTATTTGGGTTCAACATGTAAGAAGTAGAAAGTACAGGTATTTGTGTTCAACATGTAAGAAGTAGAAAGTACAGGTATTTGTGTTCAACATGTGAGAAGTAGAAAGTACAGGTATTTGTGTTCAAAATGTAAGAAGTAGAAAATACAGGTATTTGTGTTCAACATGTGAGAAGTAGAAAGTACAGGTATTTGTGTTCAACGTGTAAGAAGTAGAAAGTACAGGTATTTGTGTTCAACATGTAAAAGTAAAAAGTCGTCAGAAGAATAAGTATTGGAGTAAAGTACTGATACCAGAAACATGTACTTAAGTACAGTCACTAAGTATTTGTACTCCACTACTTCCCCCCTCTGCTGTTATGTGATTGAAACACACATGCGTTATGAGAGTGTGTGTGTTGCGTTCAGGTTCAGACGCGAAACATCCGCTGTCTTCCCGACGTCCTCGTCATCAACTGTGAGGTGAACAGCGCCAAGGAGGCCGAGTTCTGGAAGGTGCAGGCGGAGGTACAAACATCATCTCTGCTTTTATTTATTCATATTTTTACTTTCTCAGATTCAGTTTTATTGTACAGACATATTCACATTTTATTCAACAGTGTTTCTTTAAACGTATAGAGAGAAAACATTAAAGAAATTAGTACAAGATAGAAAAAAGAAAATCCCAAAATGATAAATATATGAAAAAATAAAAACATTAATGCAATTAAATAACAATTATTTAAAAAAATATGTTTTAATTAAAAGCTGACTTTTTAAATGTAACAGTAATCTGCAGTCAGTTTGAATCCAAACTAATGTGTGTGTCCTCTTGTCTCCACAGTACGCCTTCAACAAGGCGAAGCAGAAGGAGAAGGAGAAGCAGGCGATGGAGCCTCCGAAGCCCAAAGAGCCGCCTCCGCCCATGCCCACCGAGTGGTGCTTAGAGTGAGACCTGGTTCATCTGCTACTGGTGTTAGTGGGGGGGGGGGTTCAGAGTGAAACACACCGTGACACCACAGGAGGGACAACGATAACACCAGAGCAGCACATCTTTATGTTTCAGAGGAAATCATTTTCACATTTGGCAAAAACTAATGATTTGAAGATATAATGGATTATTGATTATGGTTCAAATGATTTTGTCTGACTATTACTAATGAACTAATTGTTTATGGCCTTCATTAACCCACATATGATTTTTCTTGAACAGCAACAGGCTATCAGGCATTGCAGATTATTTACAAATAAAAACTGAAAGCATAGAGCGGTGCAGGGAGGACGTATTCACCCTGAAGTAAGCTGCTCGTTCCCTCCACAGAAAGCAACGGGATCTCTCCAGAGGATTTAGGAAAATAGCTGGAAATAATGTCTGTGGAAAACGAACCTGTTTGATAAATGCACGTTTTGTTCAGCCGGATAATCTCCACATGTCTACCCTACTTTTATAATGTTCAAATCATAAATCTAATGTCCAGAAGCAAAATGCTAACGTTATGCTATAAAGGAACTACAGGCGAGTCCAGCAGCACGACTTCAACGTCACGCCAACTTCAGATCCATATTCAAACACACAGATTCTAAATGGTACGAGTTGAAGTGTTTGTTTGAACAGTTAGCAGGAGGCAGGTACTTGCTTTCAAGCAGAACAGGGCAAACAAACTTAGAGGAGTGTTCACGTGTTCGGCGTAATGACGTACAACGTCCTCCACGACTTCTGTAGTCCTATTCAGCCACTTGGTAACAACCATCGTTTTTCAGACACGTCAACTCTTCAGAAATCACCAGTGGGGTCACTGCTGATGGATTTAATGTCCTAGAACAAAACGTGATCCGTCTCTTCAATGTGTCTCAACCACAGACCTTATTTACAGATATTTTCCTAAACCCTATGGAGAGATCCCATTGGCTCTGAGACCAGGGAACAGGAAGTGGAGAAATGCTGACTCACTTCCTGGTTTTAGGACTCGTCACTGCACCACTCTATACATAGCATATAACAGTAGAAGGATATATATCTATTATAAGCGCTTTGAGAACCAGCTAAAGCGCTATATAAATCAAATATAAAGCAATAAGTTCAAACACACTAAACAACACGACACCACAGAAACCAAAAACAATGTCAAATGTACACAATATAAGTTTGTCTGCAAAGAAGTTGCATTTCTTTTCAATAATTTAAATGTAAACACGTGACTGAATGTCCCCTGGCGTGCAGCGGGGAGGACCCGAGCAGCATGGCGGGATTCACCTTCGACACGAAGGCCGAAGACCTGAGACACGTCTGGATCCCTCAGAGCCTCAAGATGCAGATCAGCAAAACCCAGGGGTTAGAGGTCAGCAGCTGGCCGGAAGGAGAGGAGGTAACACTCACATTCAGTTGTATTTTATTCATTGTATTGATATTTCTTTTGGTGTTGGTTCTTTGTACGTTGTGTCTGGTGTTAGCGATGTAAAAGCAGCTAACGAGTCGTCCCCCCCCCCTCCTCTCTACAGCTGAGCTCAGCGGAGGAGGAGGAGGGAGCCTCCGTCTACGACCTGGTGGTCACGGTGCCTCACATCCTGGACGCCCGGACGGGGGGCAATCTGGTGGCTCACATCAAAGTGGGGGAGACGTACCACGTGAGGAAAGAGGTGAGGAAACACACCCAGTACCAGAGACACACCCAGTACCAGAGACACACCCAGTACCAGAGACACACCCAGAGACACACCCAGAGACACACCCAGTACCCGAGACACACCCAGTACCAGAGACACACCCAGAGACACACCCAGTACCAGAGACACACCCAGTACCAGAGACACACCCAGTACCAGAGACACACCCAGAGACACACCCAGTACCAGAGACACACCCAGTACCAGAGACACACCCAGTACCAGAGACACACCCAGAGACACACCAGAGACACACCCAGTACCAGAGACACACCCAGAGACACACCCAGAGACACACCCAGTACCAGACACACACCCAGTACCAGAGACACACCCAGTACCAGATACACACCCAGTACCAGACACACACCCAGTACCAGAGACACACCCAGTACCAGAGACACACCCAGAGACACACCCAGAGACACACCCAGAGACACACCAGAGACACACCCAGTACCAGAGACACACCCAGAGACACACCAGAGACACACCCAGAGACACACCAGAGACACACCCAGAGACACACCCAGAGACACACCCAGTACCAGAGACACACCCAGAGACACACCCAGAGACACACCCAGAGACACACCCAGTACCAGAGACACACCCATAGACACACCCAGAGACACACCAGAGACACACCAGATACACACCCAGAGACACACCAGAGACACACCCAGAGACACACCCAGTACCAGAGACACACCCATAGACACACCCAGAGACACACCAGATACACACCCAGATACACACCCAGATACACACCCAGAGACACACCAGATACACACCCAGAGACACACCCAGTACCAGAGACACACCAGAGACACACCCAGAGACACACCCAGTACCAGAGACACACCCAGAGACACACCCAGTACCAGAGACACACCCAGTACCAGAGACACACCCAGAGACACACCCAGAGACACACCAGAGACACACCCAGTACCAGAGACACACCAGAGACACACCCAGAGACACACCCAGAGACACACCCAGAGACACACCAGATACACACCAGAGACACACCAGAGACACACCAGAGACACACCAGAGACACACCAGAGACACACCAGAGACACACCAGAGACACACCAGAGACACACCCAGTACCAGAGACACACCAGAGACACACCCAGAGACACACCCAGAGACACACCAGAGACACACCAGAGACACACCCAGTACCAGAGACACACCAGAGACACACCCAGAGACACACCCAGAGACACACCCAGAGACACACCAGATACACACCAGAGACACACCAGATACACACCAGAGACACACCAGAGACACACCAGAGACACACCAGAGACACACCAGAGACACACCAGATACACACCAGAGACACACCAGAGACACACCAGAGACACACCAGATACACACCAGAGACACACCAGAGACACACCAGAGACACACCCAGTACCAGAGACACACCAGAGACACACCCAGAGACACACCCAGAGACACACCAGAGACACACCAGAGACACACCCAGTACCAGAGACACACCCAGTACCAGAGACACACCCAGAGACACACCCAGTACCAGAGACACACCCAGAGACACACCCAGTACCAGAGACACACCCAGTACCAGAGACACACCCAGTACCAGAGACACACCCAGTACCAGAGACACACCCAGAGACACACCCAGTACCAGAGACACACCCAGTACCAGAGACACATTTAAACTGGTAAACTGACCTGTAAAATGATGTTTCAGGGAGTCACTCATCAGCAGTGGTACCTCTTCAATGACTTCCTGATCGAACCGATTGATAAGGTAAATATTTAATTATATTCATGCTGATATCATGTTTGCAGGTAAAAGAGTGATTTATTATGGAGGAGAAGGGGGTTGGAGATTAAAGTGGAAAATGTCCCAAGAAACCTTCATTTGTACTTCTTTCTGAGATAATTAAGTCATACATTTGTGAGGAATTAATGGAGTATGTTTATAAATATTGAATTTATTTATGTATTCATTTTATTATTTAATTTTACCTTAATTATTCTACAGCAGCCTGTAATACTCCATCTCATCTGGCAGTAAACTTGTATCTGTATTCCCTGTGTGTCTCAGCTGGAAGCGGCTCAGTTTGATGTCAGCTGGAAGGTCCCCGGCCTGCTGTACTACGCCAAGAGGAACCACCACCCCAAATACGACCTGAGGAGTAAGACCTGCACACCTGCAGACGATAACACCTGTAGACGATAACACCTGTAGACGATAACACCTGCAGACTTTAAACAGACGATAACACCTGCAGACGATAACACCTGCAGACGATAACACCTGCAGACGTTAACACCTGCAGACGATAACACCTGCAGACGATAACACCTGCAGACGTTAACACCTGCAGACGATAACACCTGCAGACGATAACACCTGCAGACGTTAACACCTGCAGACGACGCAGACGTTAACACCTGCAGACTTTAAACAGACGTTAACACCTGCAGACGACGCAGACGTTAACACCTGCAGATGTTAAACAGACGTTAACACCTGCAGACGACGCAGACGTTAACACCTGCAGACATTAAACAGACGTTAACACCTGCAGACGACGCAGACGTTAACACCTGCAGACTTTAAACAGACGTTAACACCTGCAGACGTT